>NC_141828.1:1522500-1672500 GCF_982586985.1 Callionymus lyra
CGTTCTGCGTATTGCGTATTGCGTATTGCGTATTACGTTCTGCGTTCTACGTATTGCGTTCTGCGTACTGTGTTCTGTGTACTGCGTTCTGTGTACTGCGTTCTGCGTACTGTGTTCTGCGTATTGCGTACTGCGTTCTGCGTACTGTGTTCTGCGTATTGCGTACTGCGTTCTGCGTACTGTGTTCTGTGTACTGCGTTCTGTGTACTGCGTACTGCGTACTGCGTACTGTGTTCTGCGTATTGCGTATTGCGTACTGCGTTCTGCGTACTGTGTTCTGCGTATTGCGTACTGCGTTCTGCGTACTGTGTTCTGTGTACTGCGTTCTGTGTACTGTGGTGTTTCTGCCCGAGAAACACGTCTGACTCGTGGACTCTGACGCTGGTATAATAATAATAATAATAATAATAATAATAATAATAGTATCTCTTCGTGTGTCCAGTGACAGCTACATCGTACGCGTGAAAGCCGTGGTGATGACCCGGGACGACTCCAGCGGCGGTTGGCTGGCTCAGGACGGGGGGGCTCTGAGCCGGGTGGGCGTGTGTCGCCTGCGTCCGGCGGATCTGCCGCCGGTGCCGGCCACCATCGGCGTCCAGTTCCTGATCCGCGGCGAACGATTACCGGACAAACAGGTAAGAGATCTCGAGGAAGAAGAAGTTCGTTCGGTTCTTATCGACGTTTCTGTCCGACAGGTGATCCTGGACTGTCCGCTCAGGAAGGACATTCTCTACATCATAGCGAACCCCACGTTCCACCACTGGAAGGTGGAGGACCGGAGGTGTGGCCTGTCTTTCCAGAGTCCGGCGGACGCCCGGGCCTTCGACCGGGGCGTGCGTAAGGCCATCGAGGACCTCGCTGAAGGTAGAACTCTTGACGGTGGTGCTGGTGGCGTCCGTTGGTTTTCAAGCGTCTTATGATTCCACCTGCAGGATCCACGACCTCGTCCACGGCGCTGCAGAACGAGGGCGAGCTGGGAGACGACGACGTCTTCACCGTAAGCAGACTTTTGTTTGGGATGAATGTCTTGATGGATTTGATTCTTAGGTTAGGTTAGGTAGAACTTTATTGATCCCTCAGGAGGTCTCCTTCGGGACATTGTTTGTTTGAATTGTTTGAAATTCTTGTTGAAGTTCCAAAGTCTTTCATACATCAGACCATTGTTTGACCATTCGGTTCTCGCCTGGATCAACGACTCCGACAAACGACCCTGAAGAACGACTCCAACAAACGACTCCGAAGAACGACCCTGAAGAACGACTCTGACAAACGACTCCGACAAACGACTCCGAAGAACGACCCTGAAGAACGACTCCGACAAACGACCCTGAAGAACGACTCCAACAAACGACTCCGAAGAACGACTCCGACAAACGACCCTGAAGAACGACTCCAACAAACGACCCTGAAGAACGACTCCGACAAACGACCCTGAAGAACGACTCCGACAAACGACTCCGAAGAACGACCCTGAAGAACGACTCCGACAAACGACCCTGAAGAACGACTCCAACAAACGACTCCGAAGAACGACCCTGAAGAACGACTTCAACAAACGACCCTGAAGAACGACTCCAACAAACGACTCCGAAGAACGACCCTGAAGAACGACTCCGACAAACGACCCTGAAGAACGACTCCAACAAACGACTCCGAAGAACGACCCTGAAGAACGACTCCAACAAACGACTCCGAAGAACGACCCTGAAGAACGACTCCGACAAACGACCCTGAAGAACGACTCCGACAAACGACTCCGAAGAACGACCCTGAAGAACGACTCCGACAAACGACTCCGACGCCTTCCGACTATACCGACCAAAATGACTCCTACATAAACACTTCATCCACAGAATAACCAGACAATCAAAAGTGACACCAGAAATGGCCCTGAAATACATTAAAGCATAGCCTTATAGTACTAATAAGTAAGTAATATTTGTAGAACCTGTTCCAGACCAGGGTCACAAAGCGCTTAAACAATCAAAACAAAACTCAATATATGCTTAAAAGGTCAAGATAACACCGAGACAAACACAGGAGTCTCAGAGAATCAAGGAAAGGAGCCTGACCATGAATAGATGTGAAAGTAAGAACCAGAATTTTAAAATGATCCTGAAAGAAACTGGCAGCCAGTGAAGAGTTTG
Source organism: Callionymus lyra (assembly GCF_982586985.1). Classification (NCBI taxonomy): domain Eukaryota; kingdom Metazoa; phylum Chordata; class Actinopteri; order Syngnathiformes; family Callionymidae; genus Callionymus; species Callionymus lyra. The sequence continues at coordinate 1,524,648 of NC_141828.1, forward strand.
AAGGAGAAATGTGAGTTCTTCTACTAGAGCAGCCAGTGAAGAGTTTGAAGGAGAAATGTGAGTTATTCTACTAGAGCAGCCAGTGAAGAGTTTGAAGGAGAAATGTGAGTTCTTCTACTAGAGCAGCCAGTGAAGAGTTTGAAGGAGAAATGTGAGTTCTTCTACTAGAGCAGCCAGTGAAGAGTTTGAAGGAGAAATGTGAGTTCTTCTACTAGAGCAGCCAGTGAAGAGTTTGAAGGAGAAATGTGAGTTCTTCTACTAGAGCAGCCAGTGAAGAGTTTGAAGGAGAAATGTGAGTTCTTCTACTAGAGCAGCCAGTGAAGAGTTTGAAGGAGAAATGTGAGTTCTTCTACTAGAGCAGCCAGTGAAGAGTTTGAAGGAGAAATGTGAGTTCTTCTACTAGAGCGGCCAGTGAAGAGTTTGAAGGAGAAATGTGAGTTCTTCTACTAGAGCAGCTCAGAATTCTGGCTGCAGAGTTTTGTATGAACTGCAGGCGAGAAGATCCTTCTTGTTTAGACACTTAAACTGTTACAATAGTGTCAACGACACAAACACATGGACTATAAGATCCAGATCATGTTGTGACAACCTTTTCCTAACTTTAGAGAAATGTGAGTTCTTCTACTAGAGCCGCTCAGAATTCTGGCTGCAGAGTTTTTTATCCCAAAAGATACGAATCAACACAATTTTTAAAACACGGATGTCGAGCTCTAGAGTCGTGTTGACCGTCTAACAGTGTTTATTTTAACTCTATAACTAAAAGAGGTTCTATAGAAAACAGTCATAGATCTAAACAGGAGATGGTCTGGTTCCTGCAAACATCAAACATCTTGTTATCCTCCATGTACACGTATTCAGCTCCACAGTTGGCGCTGGAAGTAGGTTCGTAATGATCTTCGAGGTAAGAGTCCGGAGTCTCCACTGCAGCGACAAACTTCCTCCTTCAACGCAACCCGACACCAGGAGTACTCGCAGGGGTCACAAGGTTACTTCCTGTATCACACCACCTCCCTCTCTCCTGTCGACCCCCCTCGCTCGCCCCTCGCTCGCCCCTCGCTCGCCCCTCGCTCGTCCCAGTAGAAAAGCAGCAAAAGAAGCAGCAGCTGTTTCTCAGCTCAGTGCCGAGCCGGTGATTTACGAGAGGAAGTGCCTCGTGGTTCATCTTCGACTCGGGCGTCTGCGAGGGCCAAGACTAATAGGTGCTCTGCAGGGAGCGAGGGGGGGTCGGGGGTCAACGCTGTCTGAGGGGCGGAGCCTCCGTTCAACTTGTAAATCAATTGACCTTCTGGCTCTAAATGGCCAAAACATTTCTGCTTTCATAAGATTTAAAAAAAGAAAAAAGACGGAACCTCCTGTTTAACTTGTTAACGATTTAATCTGATTTGACTAATTTAATTTTACTTTACTTTACTCTTTCTTGGAACCAGGAACAGTTTGATTTACAAGAAAACTCTTCAAAAATCAAACTTCATGGATGAACACGTGTTAAAACTGTGTATTCAAGTGAATACGATGTTTTCATCAACTGTTTATGTTGTTGTCAATTATTTAAAAAATTGCACATTATTAAAAAAAACAATTCAATGTATTCGTAGGAAAGTCCATAGTTACACGTCTGGTTCTTCCAGTTCCTCCAGTGACTCCTTGAATGACCTCACTGTACTCGTCTGGTCTTCAAAAAAACTGTTGACACTTTCCAAATAGAAACAGAAAACTTTAAAGTCGAAGATAAATATACAGTGTAACCTTCAGTTTAACTGAACATTGGTGTTTTTTCATTATTTCATTATTTTACGCTGTAATTACAAATGGTCAGATTTCTAACTTTGGTTTTTACTGGTGAAAAAAAAATAGACTTGAGTTTAAAATAGATGCCAATTTAAACCTCAAACCACATAATGTTCAGATGAGTGTGTGTCATGTGTCATTGGGAGACGCCTCAGAGATCCTGAAGTACTTGAGAAGAAGAAGATGTTGTTGTCCAGCTGAAGAAGATGTTGTTGTCCAGCTGAAGAAGATGTTGTTGTCCAGCTGAAGAAGATGTTGTTGTCCAGTGAGAAGAAGATGTTGTTGTCCAGTGAGAAGAAGATGTTGTTGTCCAGTGAGAAGAAGATGTTGTTGTCCAGCGAGAAGAAGATGTTGTTGTCCAGCTGAAGAAGATGTTGTTGTCCAGCGAGAAGAAGAGGTTGTTGTCCAGCTGAAGAAGATGTTGTTGTCCAGCTGAAGAAGATGTTGTTGTCCAGCGAGAAGAAGAAGATGTTGTTGTCCAGCTAAAGAAGATGTTGTTGTCCAGCGAGAAGAAGAAGATGTTGTTGTCCAGCTGAAGAAGATGTTGTTGTCCAGCGAGAAGAAGAAGTTGTTGTTGTCCAGCAAGAAGAAGATGTTGTTGTCCAGCGAGAAGAAGATGTTGTTGTCCAGCTGAAGAAGATGTTGTTGTCCAGCGAGAAGAAGAAGATGTTGTTGTCCAGCTGAAGAAGATGTTGTTGTCCAGCGAGAAGAAGATGTTGTTGTCCAGCGAGAAGAAGATGTTGTTGTCCAGCTGAAGAAGATGTTGTTGTCCAGCGAGAAGAAGATGTTGTTGTCCAGCGAGAAGAAGATGTTGTTGTCCAGCTGAAGAAGATGTTGTTGTCCAGCGAGAAGAAGATGTTGTTGTCCAGCTGAAGAAGATGTTGTTGTCCAGCGAGAAGAAGATGTTGTTGTCCAGCGAGAAGAAGATGTTGTTGTCCAGCGAGAAGAAGATGTTGTTGTCCAGCTGAAGAAGATGTTGTTGTCCAGCTGAAGAAGATGTTGTTGTCCAGCTGAAGAAGATGTTGTTGTCCAGTGAGAAGAAGATGTTGTTGTCCAGCGAGAAGAAGATGTTGTTGTCCAGCTGAAGAAGATGTTGTTGTCCAGCGAGAAGAAGATGTTGTTGTCCAGCTGAAGAAGATGTTGTTGTCCAGCGAGAAGAAGATGTTGTTGTCCAGCGAGAAGAAGATGTTGTTGTCACTTCCTGCCGGGGTTCGGCCCGTGACCCTGAAGATTGAAGCTCCTTGAGTTTAGAACCTGCTGCAGGAACATCACGCAGAGTTTATTGTGTGAATCCTGATCTTATGATCCACTGTTGCTCTTCTCGCCTAAACTTTTACAACATCTCCTCCAACAAATCATTTGAACCGTTCAAACTTGTATCTGCTCGTTCCTGAAATACGAGCTATGTTCTATCTTTCTTTTATCTCTTCCACTTTTTCTTCTATTCCTCTTTTTCTATCCTTTTTTCCTCGTTCATTTGAACGATAAAACCTTCAGGTACTTTCTTCTACTCACACCTGGAAACTTTATTCAACTTTAAAAACCCTTTGTCTACTTACTACTACTTCTGATTCTACTTCTACTACAACATCTACTTCTGCTACTACTACTACTACTTCTGCTACTACTTCTGCTACTACTACTACTACTTCTGCTACTACTTCTGCCACTACTAATACTACTTCTACTTCTACTATTACTTCTGCTTCTAATACTACTACTACTTTAAAGTATATATTTTATTGAGTATTGTTTTAATTGTTTAAGCGCTTTGTGACCCTGGTCTGGAAAAGCTCTATAAATACAATTAATTATTTACTTACTTACTTACTTTTAAATCTACTTCTACTAGTACTACTTCTACTACTTCTAATTCTGCTACTACTAATACTAGTACTACTACACTTCTACTGCTACTTCTACTCTTCTACTTCTGCTTCTACTACTACTAATTCTACTACTACTTCTACTTCTTCTACTTCTACTACTAATTCTACTATTTCAACGACTACTTCCACTACTACTATTCTACTTCTACTACTTCTTCTACTTCTAGTACTAATTCTACTATTTCAACGACTACTTCCACTACTACTATTCTACTTCTACTACTTCTTCTACTTCTACTACTACTTCTACTATTTCAACGACTACTTCCACTACTACTATTCTACTTCTACTACTTCTTCTACTTCTACTACTAATTCTACTATTTCAACGACTACTTCCACTACTACTATTCTACTTCTACTACTTCTTCTACTTCTACTACAAATTCTTCTCCTGGGTATTCTTCTTCTATTACTTCTTTGCAATTTTTTTTCCAGTTTATCACAATTCCACATCTTTTTATTTGAATACTAATAAAACACTTCCAAGCATTTCAGTTTATTCAGCAGATTTAACTTCACACTGTATTTTCTTCTGGAAATGCAAACATTCTAGTCAAAGGTCTGGACAAATGTTTGGCTAAAGTCGTCACTCCTGCTCTTCATGTTAGGAAGTCAAATATCTATTCATGAAAATCTAGAACTCTGTTGTTTTCACTGCCGTCCTCAACAGGACGATTAAAGCTAACGTGAGTGAATTGAACATCACATGCTAACAGCTGCTGTGCGTCTGGTAATGACCTCCCAAAGTTAGAGGTGCAGTATGTGAGACAGTGGGAATCGCTGCGGCAGATTTAAAGTCTTTTTAAAAAAGGGGGGCCGGAGGGCTGGAGAGCGAGGATGGGCATACTTCCTAAATTATTCCTCGTCCACGAACCTAAACTTAACCCGGCCCTCGCTCCGGCCCTCCCTCCTGCACGTCTCCTCTCTATTTTGGCTGCTTCACAACAGGGGGAGCGAGAGCTATTGAAGCAATTCTGGACTCGTCCCAGGAGAGCGAGACAGGCCTGTTGAAGGATGAATCCTCTCGAGCTTTAAGTTGGGACATGTTTTGTGTCAGAAAATAACTTGAAGTGCCCTCTGTCCAGCCTTGGAGCCGTCCAAGCCAGAGGATGTCCAGAAATACGAACTCTCCCCCTCAACTCCGTCTCTTTGGGAGCCTTCAGCGATGTCTGGTCTGTGTTTTGAATTAGTCGCAGCCATTGAGGCCCGAGCAGGACTGGTTTTAACCGTCGGGCTCCTCCCCCTTCGGTAATGTCTTCACCGGGGGAGGAGGAGGAGGAGACCGGCGAGCAAGGCGGCGTGTTTTGTTATTTTTGGCCGGCTGCTCCGAGAGCTTTGTAAGAAAGCAAGGGGGAAATTTTCAGCCATGGCAATATGTGGGGCGTGTGGCCCCGACATCGTGCATGGATTCTGAGGACGGACGTGTGAGGAAGATCTGGGTGAAGCTGGTGAAGCCTCCATCCGAGCTTTTACTCAAGAAACATACTTGAAACCAGAGGTTCTCTTCATAGGATACAAGGTTATATAAATAATAAAATTCTATTTAGCTTGATTTTATGTTTTTCACTCCTTTATTTTCGCTTAATCAAGGGAAAAAGATCCAAATATTATTCTATCTATTTTAATCTTTGTATCCATTTCTTTGTGTTATTTTCCCATGTTATTTATATTTGCACTTTGTCATCCCTTGCACTTTGTTCTGTTTATTGCCACTTTGTTCTTGTTTTTATGAAACAATCATCTGCCGTTTACTGCTTTATTTTCACTTGACGGCCCCTCACCACAGCTGCTGTATAAAATGTGGCCCCTAAGGATGTTTAATTTGCACTGGACTTTGGTATATGTTAGCAAAGCAAACTATTATTAAGTATGAATTATTATTGTTCATATTAAGGACCTTTTCTTTGTTCATTTGTTTGTTAGATTTTCACTGGCATTAAACATTGTGGCCCCTCAGGTCATGGAAGAGCCCACCTCTGGCTCTACTGTGATGACTTTGGTTGGAGAAGGAGTTTCAAAGTCAATCGTACAAAAGGGGCCAAAATCTTTTAAGGTCCAGTCATGGTTTGTTCACGAGTGAGGGTCAGATTGTGATTCTTCGAGGCTCCATCGATCCTAAATATCTTCTTTCACAAAATACACTTCTTTACTTCAGTTTTAGGAAGTCTCTGCATATCTGTCGAAATAATATTTTAACTTATCTTATCCAAACACTTTTAAGTCAGTGTTACAACCAACAAGATTGTGTTCTTTGTACTTTTCATTCCTCGTGCTGTAAGGTTTATAATTCTTGAGTTTGGGGGCAGGATGAAGGGATGATGGTATTCTAGGTTCATCTTTGTATCCTTTTAACATTTTAGTTTTTCTCCTCTGATCTATGCTCTTTATATTTGCACTTTGTTGTCTCTTTGCATTTGTTCTTGCTTTTATGAAACTTCTGCTCCTTCTAGATAGACTTTATTAATCCCTCTGGAGAACTCCTTCAGGAAATGAGGTTCCACTTTAGAGCAAGTTTCTTAAAAACGGAACAAGAACTAAGAACAAATCGTCTGTTGTGAACTGCAAACCGGCTTCATTGATCCCTCTGGAGATCTCCTTCAGGAAATTAGCTCAGTGAACGGCAGATGATACTTTCATAAAAACAAGAACAAAGTACAATAAAAAGAACAACGTGTAATGGATGACAAAGTGCAAATATAAATAACATGAGAAAATAACACAAAGAAAAGGATACACAGATTAACATGGAATAATATTTGGATCTTTTTCCTTTGATCTATGTTCTTCATATATTCTCCAAAGAGATCTCCAGAGGGATTAATAAAGTCCATCTAATCTAATCTGAGATGCATGTTCTCTGATTCTGAGCCAAGCATATAAAATGACTCGGACCAGGAGCCGAGGTCTCATGAGCGTATACTCGTCTATTTCTGTCCATCATCTGCCTCTGGAGAGTCTACATCTGCACCTACTTTTACATGAAGTTAAAAGAAGGAATTATTTAACGCCTTCACCGGCTTCACTTTTAGCAGCGCCGCGTATTCCTGAGCCAGACGGTCGCCTCGACCTTGGGACTCGCCGGCTAAAGATTTGGGACGTGTTGCTTTCCAGTGTTTTTTCCATGGTGTTGAAGACCTTTAGAGCCTGTAGGTGGCAGATCCAGGACCAGTTTCATCTTCAATCCTGTTTTTGTCACAAACATTTCATTGACAAACATTTCAACCGTTGCGTCACAGGTTACACAACTTTTCAAAATCAAATTGTCTCTTTCCAGCGAAACTAAAAAAAGACGTGAATTATGTGTGTGTTCCGAGGAAGAAGTTGTTTTCTTTCTGTTCCTCGCTGAACAAAATCAAATTAGTGTTTGTCAAATGGAATCTCTGGCGTCTCATGCTTGTTATGAAAGTGACGATCAAACGGACGACGACCGCGTTGACGTCGCCTCCAACGAAACCAACCGTGTTTGACACTTAAAGACTTAACTCGAGTCTGTTGACCACATTAACATTCTTGTGCGACTAACAAAACTGCTAATATTATGGGATGGTGTCCTGTTGAATTCTATGAATGAGGTTCTTGCTGTGAAGCCGTGGATTATTCAAAACCTGCTCTCTGTCTCTCCAGAACACCACAGATAGTTCCTCCAATTCTTCTCAGAAGCTGGAGAACTCGGTGCCGCCGCTGGAGTCTTCGCCTCTGCCGCATCGACATCGCTACATGTTGGGAAATCGCCAGGATCTGCACGAACCCTACCGGCTCTCGGACCACCACTTCTTGGACCAGGTGTGGATCTTTGTCGCTCTTGTAACCCTGTGGACGAATGTTGAAAGTGTGTATATTGGAGTCCAGCTGGTCCAGAGACGGTGCAGGTTTTTGTTCCAACCACTCAAGCACAGATGAGTTAACGAATCAGGTGTCGACTTAAACCAGCAGCACCTGATTGAGCAATGATTACCGTCTTCAGACACGTTATTGGTTCAACTATAGTAAGTAAGTCATTTATATTTATAGAGCGCTTTTCCAGACCAGGGTCACAAAGCACTTAAACAATCAAAACAAAACCCAATAAAATATAAACTTAAAAGGTCAAGATACACAGAGACAAACACAAGAGTCTCAGAGAATCAAGGAAAAGCTCAAATAAAAGTGTCTTCAGATGTTTCTTGAAGGAGTCAGTAGATCATCAAACACAGATGTTTCTTGAAGGAGTCAGTAGATCATCAAACACAGATGTTTCTTGAAGGAGTCAGTAGATCATCAAACACAGATGTTTCTTGAAGGAGTCAGTAGATCATCAAACACACAGATGTTTCTTGAAGGAGTCAGTAGATCATCAAACACAGATGTTTCTTGAAGGAGTCAGTAGATCATTAAACACAGATGTTTCTTGAAGGAGTCAGTAGATCATCAAACACAGATGTTTCTTGAAGGAGTCAGTAGATCATCAAACTCAGATGTTTCTTGAAGGAGTCAGTAGATCATCAAACACAGATGTTTCTTGAAGGAGTCAGTAGATCATCAAACACAGATGTTTCTTGAAGGAGTCAGTAGATCATCAAACACAGATGTTTCTTGAAGGAGTCAGTAGATCATCAAACACAGATGTTTCTTGAAGGAGTCAGTAGATCATCAAACACAGATGTTTCTTGAAGGAGTCAGTAGATCATCAAACACAGATGTTTCTTGAAGGAGTCAGTAGATCATCAAACACAGATGTTTCTTGAAGGAGTCAGTAGATCATCAAACACAGATGTTTCTTGAAGGAGTCAGTAGATCATCAAACACAGATGTTTCTTGAAGGAGTCAGTAGATCATCAAACACAGATGTTTCTTGAAGGAGTCAGTAGATCATCAAACACACATGTTTCTTGAAGGAGTCAGTAGATCATCAAACACAGATGTTTCTTGAAGGAGTCAGTAGATCATCAAACACAGATGTTTCTTGAAGGAGTCAGTAGATCATCAAACACAGATGTTTCTTGAAGGAGTCAGTAGATCATCAAACACAGATGTTTCTTGAAGGAGTCAGTAGATCATCAAACACAGATGCTTCTTGAAGGAGTCAGTAGATCATCAAACACAGATGCTTCTTGAAGGAGTCAGTAGATCATCAAACACAGATGTTTCTTGAAGGAGTCAGTAGATCATCAAACACAGATGTTTCTTGAAGGAGTCAGTAGATCATCAAACACACATGTTTCTTGAAGGAGTCAGTAGATCATCAAACACAGATGTTTCTTGAAGGAGTCAGTAGATCATCAAACACAGATGTTTCTTGAAGGAGTCAGTAGATCATCAAACACACATGTTTCTTGAAGGAGTCAGTAGATCATCAAACACAGATGTTTCTTGAAGGAGTCAGTAGATCATCAAACACAGATGTTTCTTGAAGGAGTCAGTAGATCATCAAACACAGATGTTTCTTGAAGGAGTCAGTAGATCATCAAACACAGATGTTTCTTGAAGGAGTCAGTAGATCATCAAACACAGATGCTTCTTGAAGGAGTCAGTAGATCATCAAACACAGATGCTTCTTGAAGGAGTCAGTAGATCATCAAACACAGATGTTTCTTGAAGGAGTCAGTAGATCATCAAACACAGATGTTTCTAGAAGGAGTCAGTAGATCATCAAACACAGATGTTTCTTGAAGGAGTCAGTAGATCATCAAACACAGAGATGGTTCCAAAGCTTAGGAGCAACAGTCTGGAAGGATTTCTCTCCTCTGGTCCGGAAGTTCAGGAACCATCAGTAGATTCTGATCCACAGACATCAGAGCCCGAGCTGGGGTGTAAGTCTGGATCCGATCACTGATGGAAGGTCTGACCATGAATAGATCTGAAAGTAAGAACCAGAATTTTAAAATGATCCTGAAAGAAACTGGCAGCCAGTGAAGAGTTTGAAGGAGAAATGTGAGTTCTTCTACTAGAGCAGCCAGTGAAGAGTTTGAAGGAGAAATGTGAGTTCTTCTACTAGAGCAGCCAGTGAAGAGTTTGAAGGAGAAATGTGAGTTCTTCTACTAGAGCGGCTCAGAATTCTGGCTGCAGAGTTTTGTATGAACTGCAGGCGAGAAGATCCTTCTGGTTTAGACATGAAAACAAACTATAGGTGCTCGACTGGTTGATTTCAAAACCTTCTCTGGTCCAGTTCGACACCTGTGCTGTATATGCTGTGAACCCACTTCCTTCCCCTTCATTCATTTTTCTACTTCCTGTCTCCAGCAGCCCATGTCCCGCCTTCCACACGTCACCTTCCAGGAGGACGAGGAAATCGTCCGCATCAACCCACGAGAACGCAACTGGGAGCGAACCAGCGAGCTGCTCCAAGGACGGCCGTCGGACCGCTTGTGGCTCACGGGCTACGAGGACTACCGGCACGCCACCGTGCGGGACAAGTTCCTCCAGACGGACCACTCCGGGTCGTACGTCCAGTTCGACAAAACGGACGCCCCCAAACACGACTACACTTACCCGCTGGCGCCGTCGCAGCTGAGCCCGGACTCTGACCCGGCGACGGGACCCTCGGCGAACAAGGGCCACGGCGGCTCGTATCGCCACGGCTTCTCCGCCGTCTCCAGCCAGCCCTGCTCCTTCCTGCCCAGCTCCTCGCCCTCCAGGAACGGAGGGAAGGGGCGCAAGGACGACGGGAAGGAGCGCGCCCACTGCGAGCACTGCGGCGAAGCCTTCTACGTGTCGGACCGGCGGCGAGGGCGGTGCCAGGACGCGCCGGACCCGGTGCGAGGCTGCATCCGGAGGGTCAGCTGCATGTGGTTGGCGGACACCATGCTGTACCACTGCATGTCCGACCCCGAGGGCGACTACACCGACCCCTGCTCGTGCGACCTGGGCGAAGGGGGTCGGTTCGGCCCGCGGTGGCTGGCGCTGGTCGGGCTGTCGCTGGTGGCGCCGTGTCTCTGCCTGTACCCGCCGCTGCACGCCTGCCACCGGGCCGGCCGGGCGTGCGGCTGCTGCGGTGGGCGACACAAAGCCCCCCTGAGTTGAACAGTTGAACTTTTTCAAAACCCAACGCAAGCACACGAGGAGAGGGCAGGACGGCGAGGGCGGATCAGCATCCGTCGATCCTCTTGCCTTCCACACGATTCCAGACACTGAAATAAGCCAAAAAGAAAGCAGTTTTCTGTGAGCTACGCCCGGGAAGATAAGCTCCCCTCATGGCCGACGCTCTCAACATGTTTCCAGTGACGGCGAGCGCTCTTTATTCAGGGGGGCCTTTTTATTTTGGTTTTTATAGCTGACCTATATGTCACGTATCAACATATGCAGGTACTTTATACTTTGTACACTGACTTGGTATCAAAGAACTTGAATTATTGTTCTTTTTATTTTCGCTCCTTCTTTTTGTTCGTGTCGGCCAAATTTTCAATGGTTTTTATCTCCGGATCGATCAGACGCTAAACCCGTGTGAGTGTGAATGTTGTGACGTCGATGTGATCGTCTGTTGAGAAGTTTTCACCAACTTATTGATCGTTATAGAAATAAATCATTTAAACAAACAAGAATTTTATAAAGTCAGTGGGTGACGTCGATGACTACGGTGGCCCGGACTGACCAAAAATATTGTCAGTATTGCTACAAACATCAAAGTATTTGGTCGTAAACATGTATTTATCACTCGGTTTTACTGTAAACACAGCGATTTGTCACGTTGATGAAAATATGGTTATTTACAAAAAAAAGTTGGTGAAAACTTTAGTGACGTAAATCTGTCGACGTATGAAAAAACTCCCTTAAGTTAATTTCTCTGGTACTTTTATCTAAGAACCCAAAGATTTCACGTGTTTCATCCTGTTCTTCATCGGACCTCAGACTGACCTCAGACTGACCTCAGTCTGACCTCGGACTGACCTCGGACTGATCTCGGACTGACCTCAGACTGATCTCAGACTGACCTCAGTCTGACCTCGGACTGACCTCAGACTGATCTCAGACTGACCTCAGTCTGACCTCGGACTGACCTCGGACTGACCTCAGACTGATCTCAGACTGACCTCAGTCTGACCTCGGACTGATCTCGGACTGACCTCGGACTGACCTCGGACTGACCTCAGACTGACCCCAGACTGACCTCGGACTGACCCCAGACTGACCTCGGACTGACCTCGGACTGACCTCGGACTGACCCCAGACTGACCTCAGACGGTGCCTCCATCTTCATCAGTTAGTGCCTCAACTCTTGAAACACCATCAGTCTTTAAGGATCCGGGTCACATGACTTCAAGACCAGAACTTCCTTCTTCTTCTCGCGTTGAAACCGTCTCTGGTTTTGCCTTAAAAGTCCCGGGTTCGGTCCCGAGGTCGTCTCTAAAGACGGCGAAACAATCACTTTGTTTTGTGAACTTATTTTTATATATAATAAGAATATATAACTTAGCTGGTCAAGTGTGAAAACTTAGTACGACTGCGACGAACAATCAGCTCCTGACCTTCGAGCCTAAAACCCTCGAAGACATCGACTCGTGTCGCCAAGAATGTTTCGCCAGAAAGAAAAAGATCGTAGAAACCGAGACGTACTGCAACGATTACACGCGTCATCAGTCTGACCTTCTGAGAAACTGTGAGAAGATACTTTCTAGTTAAAAACTAAATGTATATTTTCATTTAAAGTAAATCTATTCAAAAATACTTGAGATTTATCTTCGATATAAATCTATAATTTGGAGAAAAACTTTATTTAAAATATTAAAAAACAGTTGAATTTGAAGAAAAAAAAAGATCCTGCATTTTTGGATTACGGAATAAAACGTATAATTTAAATGTTAAATAATAATATTTTTCTAAGACCACCTTCTGTCCTCAAGTCTTTTTCTGACTTTTCTTTCCAAACGTTTGGATTAAAAACAATCAGTTTCTTCATTTGTTTCAAATACGAGTCGAACCGCGTTGTGTTTGTGTAGTTGGAGTTGTGTTGTCTACACACTGAGCAGTTGTGCGTCGGCGGAATCTAAAGTGAGTCCGTGACACGGTTTCGTACCTTGTTCGAGGGGTCAAAGGTTGATAAGAGCAGGGGGGTCCTTCAAGCACAATCCCATGATGCTTTGCAGGTCTCTCTGCTTTTTAAAGATCTGGAAAAAATCACCGTGTTGTTGTGAAGGAAAAATAATTCCCGGAAACAAACATTGTGTGTTTGTTGTGCCAAGTAAACGTCACTGACTGTAGTTGAAGTGCAGAAGAAGTGAGGATGTCCTACTTCCTGCGGTGTCCGGTTCACACATCCTGTGTGTGTGTGTGTGTGTGTGTGTGTGTGTGTGTCTTCCTCCCTCATGATCCCTGACACTCGTCTGCAGGGACCAGACTCTCCAAAGGTTATTCTAGTGCATCAGATGTTCGACCTCCATCTTGTCCCGACACGTACGAGCCATTAACAAGTGCCTGAACCTTCGTCTATTTAAGTTTATTAAACAAACACAAATGACTCCCTGTCTTGAATTAGACCCATTTTTTTTATGCTTAGTATTTTTACCTCTGTAAAAAAGAGCGAAATTATATTATATATAACAAGTGTATGTTGTACATTTTTACGTCTATTTTTTTTAATAACTGTTTCTAACATGTACGACGGATGTAGCTGTTGATTCTTGTTCAGAAGGAAGTTCTTCGTAGAAAGTGAAGGTTTTGTTCCAAAACTGAAGTGACGTGTGTCTGACCTTCGACCTCCAATAAAGTGAGAGAAAACATGTTGAATATTGACTCGTGTTGGTATTTGTTGATACTTGTTTTTATTTGTTTATATTTGTTTATATTTGTTTATACACTCACGACCGTCTCAGAAAGAACACTATTTAATGTCATTTACTTTTTACTTATTATGTTAGTTTTAACATAATTTATATATATACATATATATATATGTATATATATATATATAAACAGTATATGTATATATATGTGTGTATATATAAATATATACATATATATACATATAGACAGTATATGTATATATATGAGCATATATATATACATATAAATATACACACAGATATACACATATATATTCTGTATATGAGCATATATGTATATATAGGTGTATATATATATATATATCATATACGAAATATATATACATATATATATATATATATTTTATTTTTTTTGCGATTGCGTGTTTTGTTCCGTGTATTTAAGTTATTTCACATATTGTGTGTTTTGTTTTCTGGTTTATTTAGTTTGTTCACCTCTGAGCCACCGTAGTCAACATTGAGAGTGAAGAACATTCGTAGGAGAAACTTCACCAGGAGGTTGTTCTTCTCAAACATAATGAAACATAGAAGCTTCACCAGGAGGTTGTTCTTCTGAAACATAATGAAACATAGAAGCTTCACCAGGAGGTTGTTCTTCTGAAACATAATGAAACATAGAAGCTTCACGAGGAGGTTGTTCTTCTGAAACATAATGAAACATAGAAGCTTCACCAGGAGGTTGTTCTTCTGAAACATAATGAAACATAGAAGCTTCACCAGGAGGTTGTTCTTCTGAAACATAATGAAACATAGAAGCTTCACCAGGAGGTTGTTCTTCTGAAACATAATGAAACATAGAAGCTTCACCAGGAGGTTGTTCTTCTGAAACATAATGAAACATAGAAGCTTCACCAGGAGGTTGTTCTTCTGAAACATAATGAAACATAGAAGCTTCACCAGGAGGTTGTTCTTCTGAAACATAATGAAACATAGAAGCTTCACCAGGAGGTTGTTCTTCTGAAACATAATGAAACATAGAAGCTTCACCAGGAGGTTGTTCTTCTGAAACATAATGAAACATAGAAGCTTCACCAGGAGGTTGTTCTTCTGAAACATGATGAAACATAGAAGCTTCACGAGGTGGTTGTTCTTCTGAAACATAATTAAAAACATAGAACCTTCATGAGGAGGTTGTTCTTCTGAAACATAATGAAACATAGAAGCTTCACGAGGAGGTTGTTCTTCTGAAACATAATGAAACATAGAAGCTTCACCAGGAGGTTGTTCTTCTGAAACATAATGAAACATAGAAGCTTCACCAGGAGATTGTTCTTCTGAAACATAATGAAACATAGAAGCTTCACCAGGAGGTTGTTCTTCTGAAACATAATGAAACATAGAAGCTTCACCAGGAGGTTGTTCTTCTGAAACATAATGAAACATAGAAGCTTCACCAGGAGATTGTTCTTCTGAAACATAATGAAACATAGAAGCTTCACCAGGAGGTTGTTCTTCTGAAACATAATGAAACATAGAAGCTTCACCAGGAGGTTGTTCTTCTGAAACATAATGAAACATAGAAGCTTCACCAGGAGGTTGTTCTTCTGAAACATGATGAAACATAGAAGCTTCACGAGGAGGTTGTTCTTCTGAAACATAATTAAAAACATAGAACCTTCATGAGGAGGTTGTTCTTCTGAAACATAATGAAACATAGAAGCTTCACCAGGAGATTGTTCTTCTGAAACATAATGAAACATAGAAGCTTCACGAGGAGGTTGTTCTTCTGAAACATAATGAAACATAGAAGCTTCACCAGGAGGTTGTTCTTCTGAAACATAATGAAACATAGAAGCTTCACCAGGAGGTTGTTCTTCTGAAACATAATGAAACATAGAAGCTTCACCAGGAGGTTGTTCTTCTGAAACATAATGAAACATAGAAACTTCACCAGGAGGTTGTTCTTCTGAAACATAATGAAACATAGAAGCTTCACCAGGAGGTTGTTCTTCTGAAACATAATGAAACATAGAAGCTTCACCAGGAGGTTGTTCTTCTGAAACATAATGAAACATAGAAGCTTCACCAGGAGGTTGTTCTTCTGAAACATAATGAAACATAGAAGCTTCACCAGGAGATTGTTCTTCTGAAACATAATGAAACATAGAACCTTCACCAGGAGGTTGTTCTTCTGAAACATAATGAAACATAGAAGCTTCACCAGGAGATTGTTCTTCTGAAACATAATGAAACATAGAAGCTTCACCAGGAGATTGTTCTTCTGAAACATAATGAAACATAGAACCTTCACCAGGAGGTTGTTCTTCTGAAACATAATGAAACATAGAAGCTTCACCAGGAGGTTGTTCTTCTGAAACATAATGAAACATAGAAACTTCACCAGGAGGTTGTTCTTCTGAAACATAATGAAACATAGAAGCTTCATGAGGAGGTTGTTCTTCTGAAACATAATGAAACATAGAAGCTTCACCAGGAGGTTGTTCTTCTGAAACATAATGAAACATAGAAGCTTCACCAGGAGGTTGTTCTTCTGAAACATAATGAAACATAGAAGCTTCACGAGGAGGTTGTTCTTCTGAAACATAATGAAACATAGAAGCTTCACCAGGAGGTTGTTCTTCTGAAACATAATGAAACATAGAAGCTTCACCAGGAGGTTGTTCTTCTGAAACATAATGAAACATAGAAACTTCACCAGGAGGTTGTTCTTCTGAAACATAATGAAACATAGAAGCTTCACCAGGAGGTTGTTCTTCTGAAACATAATGAAACATAGAAGCTTCACCAGGAGGTTGTTCTTCTGAAACATAATGAAACATAGAAGCTTCATGAGGAGGTTGTTCTTCTGAAACATAATGAAACATAGAAGCTTCACCAGGAGGTTGTTCTTCTGAAACATAATGAAACATAGAAACTTCACCAGGAGGTTGTTCTTCTGAAACATAATGAAACATAGAAGCTTCACGAGGAGGTTGTTCTTCTGAAACATAATGAAACATAGAAGCTTCACCAGGAGGTTGTTCTTCTGAAACATAATGAAACATAGAAGCTTCACCAGGAGGTTGTTCTTCTGAAACATAATGAAACATAGAAACTTCACCAGGAGGTTGTTCTTCTGAAACATAATGAAACATAGAAGCTTCACCAGGAGGTTGTTCTTCTGAAACATAATGAAACATAGAAGCTTCACCAGGAGGTTGTTCTTCTGAAACATAATGAAACATAGAAACTTCACCAGGAGCTTGTTCTTCTGAAACATAATGAAACATAGAAACCTTCTTCAGGAACCAAACCCTGTTGAACACGTGAGAACCTCCGTCTCTGGAGAAGCGAGTGGGCGATAATGATGGAGGAGAAGAAGAAAGTCTGCGAACAGTATCAGCCACATGTGCAAACATTTAACATGTGATGGTGTAACGGGGTCAACGTGGCCCCTCGTGGAGCTGCAACATCCAAGACCTTCTTCTGTTCCTCCTGCTTTCAAACATCAATGTTCCAGAGATGGTTCCTGAAGAACCTCTACTCCCACCATGTGGATCTCACGTCTTTATCAACAGTTTTTCTAATCGTTGTTTATTTTTGTTTTAACAAGTTTAAACATGTTATTGATTTGTATTTGGACTGTTGAAGACAAAAATACCTTTTGCTTTCTAGTCGCCAGAGACTAGCTTGATGCTAACTTGATGCTAACTTGATGCTAACTTGATGCTAACTTGATGCTAACTTGATGCTAGCTTTGCTAAGCTAAGGCGCTACTCAACCGGAGCAAAGAAAACACAAAACTGAAATGATTTAGACTAAAGTCAAGTTTACAATTTTTCCTCCGGTTTAAGACGGTTTTACTGCCATTTAATAAATTTAAGATCAACTTGAACAATAAACAAAAACACCATGAATTTTAGGTGATTTTCTTTTATTGTAATTCTCTAGTCTCAGGCAAAAATGCCTGTTTATTTTTAATTGCTTTTCTTTATATATTTTATATATACATACTGTATATTCATAGATAATGTTTTTTACAATCACAAATTCAATATTTTTCTTCAATAATTCAAGGTATTCATGTCATTAAAAATTTTCTTGGACATAATTAGTAATAAATAAATTAAAATATACAGAGTTTTTAATTGACCAACCTTAGAAAGTGATATTTAAAGAAACGGTGTCTTTGTATTTTGCAAATACACCTCAATTCAAAACAAAAGTATAATTTTCAGAGCATTATTTTATTCCCTATATTAATGTAATTATTTAAAAAAGGCTGGAGTACATGAAAAAGAATAAACACCATCAGTTTTTCGTTAATTTGATTAAATCTTTTCATTCTGTGCATCGTTAGGATTATAAAATAACAAGTGGATAAATTGTATTTAAAATAAAAAAGCAAAAACATCAGCTCAGGTGAGTTCAGGTGCGTCAGGATCTTTATCTCCAGATCAAAGAATTCTAAATGTTCTGGTCTTCACTGGACCTGGATCTGGACCTGAAACTATTCCTGGTCTCGGTCACGATGACATCCATCAAGCGCGGCAACAATAAGCGGCTGCGCTGGCCTCGCTCACTTCCATGTTCTGTTGACGGCCGAGGCGAGGAAACGGCTTCAAACGCTGGTTCAGGGTCGCAGGGAAGCGGCGAGAGTCCAGGGATTAAAAATGGAACACGTCCGGAACAGTCTGGGCATCTTTATTTCAGGCGTAGGAAACAGAGCCTCTTCCTTCGGTGGCGCCAGCGTCAGCGTTTCAACTTCCTCTTCCTCCCTCAGGTGCAGGACCGTCACCGCCGGCCGCGAGGTGAGCCGCGGCTACGCTAGTGGCGTTAGCATCTCCAGCGAGTCAACGTTTAAACTGTTGCTGCGTCTCAAATCACATACTAGTGTACTCAAAGTTAGTATTTTTAGTGCATAAGTGCGTCTCAATACTTAGTATGTAAATGTAGTGCTCCATACACACTAGATTGTCACTAAAACGCCCACAAAACTGAGTATGAATCGATGGAAACTTTCTACACTAAACGACTCCATCTTAGTGACGTTGTAAACAGAATTTGCGTCATATAAAAATTGTATATATATTCATACACTTACAGGTGTATTTTCCGCAGCAGTAGGAGGATAAACACGTCTTGATACCAGCTTAAATATCTCTCGAATATTTTGATTCTTATATTTTTTCTTTATTTCTTTTTCCAAACTTGCAAAACGTGCTGCCAGCAGGTGGCGATAGTGTTCCTACAGCTGGTTGAAATCATCGTTAAATAGTAGAAGAAGAAGCAGTCGCGTCATTTCCTGTTAGTGTGTAGCAGCAGAGTTTGATTTGAGACATACTATCTGTGGAGGAATAGTTACTAGTTAGTACGTACACTATCCTGATGATACTAACTTCTAGTACACTAAGAGAAGTATGTTTGAGACATACTATCTGTGGAGGATTAGTTACTAGTTAGTACGTACACTATCCTGATGATACTAACTTCTAGTATACTAAGAGAAGTATGTTTGAGACATACTATCTGTGGAGGATTAGTTACTAGTTAGTACGTACACTATCCTGATGATACTAACTTCTAGTATACTAAGAGAAGTATGTTTGAGACATACTATCTGTGGAGGATAGTTACTAGTTAGTACGTACACTATCCTGATGCATACTAACTTCTAGTATACTAAGAGAAGTATGTTTGAGACATACTATCTGTGGAGGATAGTTACTAGTTAGTACGTACACTATCCTGATGAATACTAACTTCTAGTATACTAAGAGAAGTATGTTTGAGACATACTATCTGTGGAGGATAGTTACTAGTTAGTACGTACACTATCCTGATGAATACTAACTTCTAGTATACTAAGAGAAGTATGTTTGAGACATACTATCTGTGGAGGATTAGTTACTAGTTAGTACGTACACTATCCTGATGATACTAACTTCTAGTATACTAAGAGAAGTATGTTTGAGACATACTATCTGTGGAGGATTAGTTACTAGTTAGTACGTACACTAGTATGATGCATACTAACTTCTAGTACACTAAGAGAAGTATGTGATTTCAGACACAGCATGTGTCTCAGGAAGTTGATCAGAAGATTGAACGGATTCTATACTTCAAACGTTGGAACCTTGAAAGTGAGCGAAAGAAGTTTTTTTGACCCTTTATACTTATTTCAGATGAACCTTGATGATGGTACTTTTAAATTAACTTTTAAACATCACACTTGAGTCAAAAATACTTTGTATGTTCACGAATGTTGACCTAGTTTGATTGATGTAAATATACATCTTTAATATATTTTAATATAAACTTAAATACATCTTTAATATACCTTATATACATTTTAATATAAACTTAAATACATCTTTAATATACCTTATATACATTTTAATATAAACTTAAATACATCTTTAAGCCAAATTAAACTATTTGAATCTATGTTTTCGTTACTTTGAACGATGAAAGACACGTGTACCCACAATGCAACGCTGTCGAGTCGTAAGAAAACGCTTATAAACGTCTTTATAAATCACTTTTCTTTATTTAAATCAGCGTTAGGCAGTTATGCTATGAACAACAAAATAAAAACAGTGACAAAAAAAAAAGAAAAGACATTAAAACATAAGATCCAGTTAACATTAACTGCACTTGGCACCGGATGTTCATCGAAAGAGGGAAAAAGAAAATATACACATGTATCGTCGTGGAGGTCGACCTCCACTGACCTTCGAGCCGAGGTTGGTAGTGAAAGTCCCGCAAAACTTCGTTTTTTTTTTTGTCATTCGCTCGCTGATCAAATAAGAACTTCATCGCCACCTGCCTGCCACGGCCGGGCGTAGCAGCCCCGAGTGTCGGAAGCACATCTGGATGATGCTCGCCCGGCGTTGGGGGGGCGGCAGAGACCGGACCGTTATCGGGGTTTTTGACACGGAAGTAACGAGCCCAGAGGAACGAGCCCCGCCCACAGGAACAGGCCCCGCCCATAGGAACGAGCCCCGCCCACAGGAACAGGCCCCGCCCAGAGGAATGAGCCCCGCCCACAGAAACAGGCCCCGCCCAGAGGAATGAGCCCCGCCCACAGGAACAGGCCCCACCCACAAGAACAGGCCCCGCCCACAAGAACAGGCCCCGCCCACAGGAACAGGCCCCGCCCAGAGTACCACGACACCAGCTGCACGTCAACATCAGGCCTTCACGTCCCTTTACAGGTGATTCTTCATTAAAAAACACAGAGGAGCTTCTCTTACCACGTCGTACTCCATTTACAATGGTCGTAGTGCACCGCAACGTCAGAGAGAGTTAAAGCAAACCAAGGATATAAATTCAAAAACAACGAAAACCCGAACCCCCAGAGAAAGTATAAAATCAGGCGTGAGGATGTGATCGCTCACCTGCGACGCCACAGAGGTGGGAGGGGGGGGGGTCACCTGCCAGGTGTCACTACTTCTAGTCGCAGGTGAAACGTCTCACTTTGGTTCAGAACCACCGGCGTGAAAACCTCTCCGTCTCTATGGAAACGAGGGGGGTCTGGACACGTTGCGAGGGGAAAGCGGGCGTGAATTCAAGGCGAGCAGGAAGTGACGACTCGAGCCTCTGGTGGTCGGAGGGAGAGTGAGAGCCAAGAAAGAAAAAAAGGATAAATAGATATATTCTCTGTGATGGAGAAGTGTGTGCGTGTTTGTGCAAGTGTGTGTGTGTCGGTGTGTGTGTGTGTGATTGCGTGTTTGCTGTCCGGTCAGTGCTTTATCTGACGGTGACTCCAAGTTTTTCCAGCACACGGACTCCCTTCTCCTCGTACTCGGCTTTGGACATCCAGAAGTTGTCCTTGTCCTTCATGATGTCGGCCAGAACGGCGCCGCCCAGGAACACCATGTGCTTTCGCCGCGGCGGGTCCTCGATGCGGATCTTGAATTTCTAGAAGACAAACCAGGAACGGAGGTTAAGAATCAGCTTCACCTTCATTTATCAAATGTGATCTTTTATGGTTTGGGTTCAAATATGAGCGAGAACGAGTCAAATGAACAACATTAAAAGTAGCAAATAACGAGATAAAAAATGTTATAACTACACGATCAAAGGTCCTAATATTACCATATTAAGTAGTAGTAAAATTAATTAAAATTTGTAATATTACAGGCTAAAATTCATGAATAAAAGTCGTAATATTACAGACTAAAAGTCGTAATATTACAGACTAAAAGTCGTAATATTACAGACTAAAAGTCATTAATAAAAGTCGTAATATTACAAACTAAAATTCATGAATAAAAGTCGTAATATTACACACTAAAAGTCGTAATATTACAGACTAAAAGTCGTAATATTACAGACTAAAAGTCATTAATAAAAGTCGTAATATTACAAACTAAAATTCATGAATAAAAGTCGTAATATTACAGACTAAAAGTCGTAATATTACAGACTAAAAGTCGTAATATTACAGACTAAAAGTCATTAATAAAAGTCGTAATATTACAAACTAAAATTCATGAATAAAAGTCGTAATATTACAGACTAAAAGTCATTAATAAAAGTCATAATATTACAGACCAAAAGTCATGATTGAAAGTCATAATATTACAGACTTAAAGTCATGAATAAAAGTCGTAATATTACAAACTAAATGTCATGATTAAAAGTTGAAATATTACAGATTAAAAGTCATAATATTACAGACCAAAAGTCATGATTGAAAGTCATTATATTACAGACTACAAGTCATGAATAAAAGTCGTAATATTACAAACTAAAAGTCATGATTGAAAGTCATAATATTACAAACTAAAAGTTGTAATATTACAAACTAAAAGTCATAATATTACAGACCAAAAGTCATGAATAAAAGTCGTAATATTACAGACCAAAAGTCATGAATAAAAGTCGTAATATTACAGACCAAAAGTCATGATTAATACCATTCTTATCGTGCATCCCTGGATTAAACAGCATAACAATACGAGACTGAGATTATGACTTTGAATTTAATCATGACTCTTAAAGGATTAAAGGAAGGATGTAAGAAGGTTAAGTGGTAGTAAGTAAGTTAGTAAGTAAGTAAGTAAGTAAGTAGTATTACAATCCTGGAAAGGATCAAACAGGTTAGGGACATGATGAACCATACGTTCATGCTGACCAGGTCCACTATGTACTACCATGTCAACGTCCTCGTGCAGGTCTTTCGCCTCTAACAACATTCTATCAACTACAAAAGTATCACAGTAGGTTTTATGACTTCACTGCTGACGATGCAGTTGCTAAAAGTTACAACAGGTAAGAAGAGACGAGCAGGACGGTCAGGAAACCCGAACTGAAGAAGTGATCCTGGTCCTCTCGTGTGGCTCGTCAATGTCCCAGTAAATGAAAATCTCAATGTGATAAACGCCGTCCAAACGAATGTGTTTGTTTATTCCAATAGAACCGAGTCATCGTTGGCAAGTCAACTGTCATAACTTCCTGGCCCAGGGCTGAACCAACAAGCCAGTCAAACAGAATTACGCAGCAGGAAGTCTGAGCTGGAACCTGAAAGATCAGCTTCAACACCAGAACCGTCAACCAGGAGTGTCTTCTCGTGTCTCAGAGCTGATGCACGACTTGACACTCATTCACCAAAACCATGTGAGGCGACGCTGGAATCTGTTCATTAATAAACACACACTATTCAGGCACGACATGTTTGCTCGACACACTCATGAAAGGTGAGAAAGCAACGCATCAGGTGATCGTGATCATAGGTGCTACAGTCGCACACGTCAGTCACTAGAGGTGTGTTGACATGGATCTGGAGATACGACCACGATACAATAATACACTATACTGCGATAGTGTAGTAACATATTTACATTTGTAGTATTGTCCCGTACTTGGCGCTGGTGTTGAGATAGTGTAGTAACAAGTATATATGTGTAGTATTGTCCAGTACTTGACTCTGGTGTTGTGATAGTGTAGTAACAAGTATATATGTGTAGTATTGTCCAGTACTTGACTCTGGTGTTGTGATAGTGTAGTAACAAGTATATATATATGTAGTATTGTCTAGTACTTGACTCTGGTGTTGAGATAGTGTAGTATTGTGCAGTACTCGACTCTGGTGTTGTGATAGTGTAGTAACAAGTATATATATATGTAGTATTGTCTAGTACTTGACTCTGGTGTTGTGATAGTGTAGTAACAAGTATATATGTGTAGTATTGTCCAGTACTTGACTCTGGTGTTGTGATAGTGTAGTAACAAGTATATATATGTGTAGTATTGTCCAGTACTCGACTCTGGTGTTGTGATAGTGTAGTAACAAGTATATATGTGTGTAGTATTGTCTAGTTCTTGACTCTGGTGTTGTGATAGTGTAGTAACAAGTATATATGTGTGTAGTATTGTCTAGTACTTGACTCTGGTGTTGTGATAGTGTAGTAACAAGTATATACATGTGTAGTATTGTCCAGTACTTGACTCTGGTGTTGTGATAGTGTAGTAACAAGTATATATATGTGTAGTATTGTCCAGTACTCGACTCTGGTGTTGTGATAGTGTAGTAACAAGTATATATGTGTGTAGTATTGTCTAGTTCTTGACTCTGGTGTTGTGATAGTGTAGTAACAAGTATATATGTGTGTAGTATTGTCTAGTACTTGACTCTGGTGTTGTGATAGTGTAGTAACAAGTATATATGTGTGTAGTATTGTCTAGTTCTTGACTCTGGTGTTGTGATAGTGTAGTAACAAGTATATATGTGTGTAGTATTGTCTAGTACTTGACTCTGGTGTTGTGATAGTGTAGTAACAAGTATATATATGTGTAGTATTGTCCAGTACTCGACTCTAGTGTTGTAGAATTCAACTGCACATATTCCTTTTAAATAATCTGAACTGAACCACATGATTCTTGACGAAGTATTAACTGCTTTCATTTGTCTTGAGCTTCACATGTTGATTGTTCTGACTTTCATTCTCTCACTGCAGGGATGAGATAAATAATACGAAGAGCGTCGTTTCCTGGTATTTAGATGCACCTGACACTTCAAGTCAAT
Source organism: Callionymus lyra (assembly GCF_982586985.1). Lineage (NCBI taxonomy): Eukaryota > Metazoa > Chordata > Actinopteri > Syngnathiformes > Callionymidae > Callionymus > Callionymus lyra. Next base: position 1,549,055 of record NC_141828.1, read on the forward strand.
TTGCAGACACTAAACAAGCATTCCAGAAGTTCATTGTGGTTTCTGGTTACACGCGAGGTCTGCAGGTGACTCATGTGTGAACACAAGAATGTTGCACAGGACGCACAACTTAACACTTTCAGTTGAAGCACAAATAAAATGGCATCGACCGCACACACGCAGACCTTGTTTTGTTGAGGCCATTTAAAACCTCACTTGAATGAAGTCACTTCAGAACTCTGTCTCTCTCGCCTCCGTCTGACGCTCGTACTTCTACTCATGACTTTATTGAAGATATTAATGATCATTCATTTTCACTTTCCACGTTTGAGTGTTAGTTTGACTGAGTACACACACCACACCTTCCACTCCATTATACAACCAAATGCCTCAAGTACTTCTTCCTTTTCATAAACTTTGAGTGTGGACAGATTTTTTAATATTCTGAAACCTCTCCCTCAAACATATACCAGAGCATGTTAATTCACCAGCAACAAAAGAACATACGTGTCAATCTAACTTGACCACTGGCTCCATCTGCTGGCGAAAAATGATAACTGGCTCCAACTTTCTTTTATTTGTCTAAGATTTTCAAAGCATAATATCGTAAATTATAAAATATAAATAAGATAGAACTTGCATGAAAACAACAGACGCTACATGTGCGTGTCCGTTGGCGTATACACGACAATTTTAGTATGATTACGATAAACGGACAAAGATTGTTTCTCACCGAAAGTTTGTCCACGTCTCCCTTCAGCACACGCTCGAGGTAAAGCTGCTTGAGTTCCCTCTCCAGGCGGGAGGGCAGACCCGGGTACATGGTGGACCCTCCTGACAGCACGATGTGTTTGTAGAACTCAGGCCTGTCGGTGGCAAAAACACACAGATTAATATAATAAGAAATAAAAATGTATCAATAAACTCTTCTTTTAAATAAGTGCTTCAACCATCTTCTTGCGATGTGTCATCAAGTATAGATCCTCTTTAAAGTACATACTTTATTGAATATTGTTTTGATTGTTTAAGCGCTTTGTGACCCTGGTCTGGAAAAGCGCTATATAAATAAAAATTACTTACTTACTCATAAATGTACTAACGGAACCTGCCAAATGGTTTTACTTTTACCCCCAAAACTTGATTAACCACATTGACTGTGATTCCCTTTCAAACACAGCTATTGTTCAAGAACTATAAGAAAAATAAACAGGTGGAGAAAATCTTGAACCAGGAACTGCAGCAGTTGTGAATTATGAGGAAAACCAAATTTACATCTGAAGGAAAATTGTTTAAAAGGATAGAAGAGAAAAAACATGATTCACATAATACATTATGAGACTTAAAATAAACTTGAAAATTGTAGAAGTGGGAACTCACTCAAAGAAATAATGTGACTATCTTAGAAAAAAATAAAATAAATGCAATTTTAAGAAGAAAAAAACAACAATACTAAACATATAGAAATATAAATGAATACATTTGGAAAATAAATGCATTTTATAATGCAAAAATGGAAACTATGTAAAAATATATAAATCTGGCCTGTAAGTCATTGTACATTCTGGATGGTAAAGTTAAAAATAGAGTAGATTAATGTTCATGTTAAATGGTGACCTATAAAGATGCCAGTGTTTAGGGTTAGATACAGGAGAGGGATCACGCATGTCAACAAAAGTGAGGTTGATGGACATTTAAAATATGTTTGGCCAGCGACCAAGAGCGCTAAAGATGTGGCCCTTTGTGTGTTTAAATCTTTACTCCCCTGTTTTAGAACTTAAATATACAAACATATAGTTATTTTTAACCAAATTAATTTCTCGTGGGCCACTGCGGCTCACCTGGTGTCGATGTCGGCGGCATGGATGGTGTTGAAGAGCAGCTCAGCCACTCCGACACCCTCCACGTTGATGAGGTGGGGCTGGAACAGAGCCTCGGGGGCTTCAAACCGCTCTCCTCCCACCTTGATCACACGGCCATCTGGCAGCTGCAGCCGAGTGGGAGGAAGAGAGAAGGATTTCATGAGGTTACGCTTCTGATAAATACTTCGAGAGGAGTTTGTGGCGCTCGGAGAAACAACAGTCGACGCACACAGCGGCGGTGAAGAATGACCGTGTGCGACTATATAAAGGCTTCATTCTGCCGAGGGCAGCGGGAAGAAGTGAAGCCGCGCCACCGCAGAACCGGCTGTGCAGGAAATGATGTAACTCACAGTCCGGGAGTAGTCGGCCACACCGACATTGCCCTCCTTGTCTCGCACTCACACATGTATGTTTACGCATGTAAAAGACACACAGACGCACAGTAACCCAAACACACACGGTCACAGTGAGCTCAGAGACACAACATGCGAGCGCCAAGGTGTGCACTGACGCAGACGTTTGGGTTCTGTGGCCGATCCACGGGGAGAGGATGTCGGAAAGAAAAGCACGTCTGCTCCTAAGAGTTTCACAGAAAGCGGGTCAGAAGCTGCGGGACGAGCATGTGGCGATCAGATCAGCGCTGGAGGAACGGATCCGGTTACGAGCAGCGGCAGGTTCAGAACCACAGAGCGGGTCTAGAACTAGAACAAACAAGGCGATGGCGGACACGTGCAGAACAGACACCCTCAAGGGTTTGGCACTAATTGGATACAGACAAAAACAAAATGGTGTCCAATAAAACATCCAGAGCGACTTCAAACAGACACAGTTCTGATGGTTGAACGACTCGGTAGTTTTTGAGCAAAAGATAAAAGCCAGTTAGAAACTTAGGATTCATTCTTTAGATTTTAGATTTGGTTTACCATTTGAACATTTCTGAATATATTTCCATTCATTGGACAATAGCATTATCAAACTCAAGGATTCAGGTTTTTTTTATTGTTATTCGTCATCAGTAAAAACAGAAACAAAAATGAATAAATAAATAAATAATAATTGACCGCTCTACCTGCAAAAACCAGCAACTAGATCATCACTGCATGTCATGAAAGTTGTTCTTAGATTTATACAGATATATGCAACTTGGACGCATTTGTGCTTAAAATAATACTATAATTAATAATTCACCAAATAAGGCTTATTTAATTACATATTTGATAAGAAAGTGATTAATTTTCATAAATTTGCAATATAAGTAAGTAAGTAAGTAATATTTATTTATATAGCGCTTTTCGAGACCAGGGTCACAAAGCGCTTAAACAATCAAAACAATACTCAAAAAAAGTACATACTTTAAAGATCAAGATAATACTGAGAACAACACAGGAGTTCGAGAAATTCAAGGAAAAGCCTGAACAAATAGAAACGTCTTAAGATGTTTCTTAAAGGAGTCAACACAAGCTATGCAATATTTAAAACATTATTTATTTATTCTATTTATTCAATATTGCGCTATTTTTAACTTGTTAGATTTATATATTTTTTTATACATCCATTCTATGCAATATTTAAAACATTATTTAATAATTCTGTTTATACTTTATTGCACTATTTTTCACTTATTAATATTTATACTTTTTTATATGCATTCACTCTATGCTGTGTTTTTTAACGGTTGCCAAGCAACAAAATTTGGTTGCCAGTTTCACTGCAGTGTTTTAAGTCTAAAGCACTTCATTAGTTTGATCTAAAATATAAACGCAGGTCTGTTCCGAGTCTTCTTTCAAAATTAAATCCAACTGTAAAGACTGTAAAATGCATTAGTAATGCCTTTAGGACTTAACTTTCTTTGAAACAACAAATTATCAAGTTTTGTGTAATTGTCTGGGAAACAGCCAATTGCAATAAAATGTATAATTATACTAGGCAAGTGAAAATAAACTAAAAAAGATGATTAAACTGTCGGATGAAGCCTCTGCACCAGGATACATTCAGTGTGTGCCAGATTTAAAATCTCCAGAGAAGGTGTTAACTTAATCATTTAGAAATTACATGAATCGTTGAGGATAATAGTTTCATATTAGGAACGACACCTCGATACTTTTCACCACTAAAATCCTTTCATCGTGCGACTCACGCACCAACAAAGACATCATATTCTCTGAGATACTCACAGTGTACGACTCCACGAGCACGGTGGTCTCGAGTGCCAACTTCTGCTCCTGCTCGATGTTGTAGCCCACGTAGCAGAGCTTCTCCTTCATCATGCGCACCGTCTCGAAGTCGGCCGAGTGGTTGAAAGCGTATCCTCTCAGCAGCAACAACTGTGTGGATGGAAATAAACAGTTAATACGTTTCCTTTCGACGGCTGCCATCACACTTTTAATTGGAAGCACAAATGAGTTTCAACAGATTACAAGATGAAGTACCCGGGGATTTTTACTAGATACAAAACCAAGATAAAATGTAAAGAATAAAAAAAGATCAGTGTGATGTCATTTTGTTTTAAATATTTTATTGTCCCTTTCAAAAGCTTGCATGGACCTAAAAGGGTGTTTGCGTCATATTTCGGCCCATAGCGACAGAGTCAGAAAAATAACACTGGAGCTGCTAAGGGTTGAAAGAAAAGGTTGATACTTTCTTGATATTTGATCTAAAGTGCTTAGAAGTAATTCAGTTAAAAACCTTTCTTGGAATGAATAATAAGGGAGGAGACAGAGCAGTTCATGGGTCATTTTGAGCCCAAGAGAGGCTCTGTAGGACCTGTGTAGCATCCATATGAGGGTAACCAAGCTGACTCAAGTGCTCTTCATATATATATATATATATATATATAGTCTGAAATGCATTGGTGTTAACTCATACCTTAATGAGGTAGCGGGTGATGTCTCTGCCGGCGATGTCCAGACGTCTGGTCAAGTGAGGCAGACTGAAGCCTTCATAAACTGGACAGATGTGAGTGACCCCATCGCCAGAGTCCACCACCACACCGGTGAGGAGACCTGGATCAAATCAGAAACACAGATCCAGCCGGTTAAGACCTGGTTTTCGGTCGTAAAAGCCGATCTTACAAACGACTCCGGTGAGCTTTCTGCTGATGACGCCACAACAGTTGGAAGGAAACGCAAACACTCTTACGAGTGGTTGTGTGACGAGCAAATAACTGGAGAGTTAATCTGAACTAAACAACACAGTCATGACATCTGTGGCCTCTGGAACAATCTAATATTAAGTTCATGTCTAGACATGCTGGCAGCCAGCAAAGAAAGCTGCGACTTACTCAACTAATATTTGTTTCCTATTTAACAAAGGTGTGAGAACTAAACGAGGATATGCAGGATCGAGTCTAATGTCAATATATTATTTGTTATTTGAGTAGAAACTTAATTTAATTCCTGGAAAATCCTTAGAAATGATGCGCTGGGATGGGCTAGGTCAAAGTAGTAAAAATAATTTCAAAGGTATTTATAACTTTGTCACTATAAACACACCTTGATAGCAGTAGGCTTGTCCTGAGAACGGTGGTCAAACAAAGAGGTGGAAGACAACCGGCTCTACGAGTTTGTGTTGGATGTTATTTAACCAGCTCATCATAAATGTTAATGCAGCAACTGGACTTTACTCCAAAAGTTCAGTTCTGACCAACCAGACAGGCAGGAAGTTACAAAATAAAGATTCAAAATGTCCACTTAAAACTAATTTAAACCCTCTAGATTAGACTGAATTTAAACATATTCTTATTCCCAATTTTGGAATGATAGTTAAAAAAAGTAACGCAAATGAAAGCAGAAGGGTGGAGCATTTGGATTTTTTACATGATACATAAGTGACTCAGACCCAAACCAGTACTACTACAAAGACCTCAAAAGGGATATAATCCCATGAGGTAGGTTTGATTCTAGCTTTAGGCAACTCCAGGAACTGTGGCCCTGCTCAGTCACATGCCGTTTGGCTGGAGAGGTGGGGAAATCTGCAGGTGAAGACGTGGCTCGGATTACCTAGTACAGACTACCATGACAATGGCCCACCAGAGAGACCATTGAAAATCATTCTAACAGAAATCCAAGATCCCTTTCAGTAGTTTTGCTCTCATCTTAGCCTCAGGAAGGAGTAGGAGGTCAGGTACAGCAGCGAGAGAAAGAACTCTTAACCACCAGGATGTGTCATACTGGATACTGAACACCAACCAACTACAGGCCGATTACAATGTGTTCCACAGTGTAGGAGCAACAATAAGATGGACGATACTAAAAACATATCCTTATTCCTACAGTATCACCATCTGGTCCTCTGTCATTGGCTGCCATCTAGTGGCCAGGAGTTTAATTGCAACACAAAAACAAACAATTTTAATTAAATTATATATATATATATAAACACAAAAACAACTCCATATTTAAGTGTATCAATAATTTCTTACACCCCTAAAGACTTCCCTCTATGAACCCTACTTTGCCTGGATTTACATAGTTTATATATATATATATATCGTGTAATTTCAAACATATATAATACACATGCATTTCTTTTTTTAAGAATACTGCATTTTTGTGTAACTTTGTTCAACTTGGTGTCGTGTACCTTGAGCGTAGAGTGTCAGCACGGCTTGAATGGCAATATAGACTCCTGAAAACTGGTAGGTCTCAAACATCACCTGCGTAAGAAAAGCGCGTTAAAAATTCCATCGAGTTTACAGCAGACAAACTGGGGGAGAAAAAAAGTGGTTGTGCAAGACGGAGGACAGTCTGGTTCATTATCAGGTTAACTATTAACTGTCAAGTTGCGCCACCACAGCGTTTACGACGAACAAAGACCAAGCACATACTTCTATGATTTTTTCTCGGTTCTTGGTCGGGTTCATGGGCGGCTCCGTGAGAAGAATCTTGCAGTTGCGAGAGTCGATGCTAAGCTTCTCCGGCCCGAAGGTGTAGTCCCACAGGTGCTTCATGTCGTCCCAGTTCCGTACAATGCCGTTCTCCATGGGGTAGTTGACCTCCAGCATCGAGCGCAGCTCGCTGGCTTCATCTCCCACCATCAGATCCTGCAGGGACAAGAACACACTCACATCAATGTAACAATCATACCTCGACATCCGTTTCCGTTGTTAGAATTAAAATCTCATTCCGTATTTCATCGATTATTTGTTCCTCGAGTTAGTGTTGCGGATCAGCCGACGTTCAAACAAGGCTAATGAAGGACAAATATTGACACGCCTGACAATGTGCCAGAACTTATCGATCTCTAGCTGATGCAACACACACTTGAACTCGCTCACATTAGCACATGGTCGCCTTTAAAATATGAGTTTTGGAAAAACATCAAGGAAATAAAGAGTAAGACGTGGAAGCCTTTATCAGATGAAACATCACAAGCTAACAAACTACAAATTAAGGACACATCAACACTAAAAAGAAAAGTCCATCATACCTTAATTTATTTAAAGAATACTCAAATCTCTTTCTTACTTAAATTTCAAAAGGTTTCTTTATACTCTATTAGCATTTCAATCATCTGCTCTAAGCCCAAAGTTTGACCAGAAAAAACATTACTAATGTCCTAACTTCACTCATTTTTTAATCACGTTTGTCAAACCTACAAAAAGGTATATTATATTTTACAGGAAACGTGTGTTTATTGGTTTCAAACCAGCATAGAAATCCAACTCTGAACCTTCATAGAATCATTGAACCAAATATAATTGTATCGATTGTAAATCAATTGTTTTTGATATAGTCGTTCAATGTTTTTCTTTTGTCGTCACTTCTTCATGGTTAGCACAGACTCTCTCAAATCCATGTTTGCATGAAAACATGCAGGTCAAACTCTCCATGCACAAACACCTGGAGCCATTAATCCTTCGAATCACTCATGTTTAGCTCATCGACTCGCTGAATGCAGGCAACCGCCCAACTCTGAGATAGTGTTAGACACACGGTCAAGCATTTTGATTTCACTTTGAAGACATCAAAAAGAACCAGACAGCAGCCATTTTATGGGTTCATCCGGTGTGCCTTAGCAGCAACAAAGTGTCAGTCAGAGGCTTTGACTCCATGTGGTCCATGGAAAAAAAAAAAAAGGAGAAAGAAAAACACACAGTTCCTGCCTCCAGATGTCGACCATGCGTCGTTTGCCTCCATTCCTCTTTAGCCAAAAGTTAACCATGGTAAATACAAACTACACTTCTGACTGTCTGCTATAAGAATTTGCTTTGTTTACTTAATAATCTGAGATGCTGAGCATTATTGCTGACATCATTGACGAGGGAGTAATGACAGTTAAATCCAGTTACAACTCACCCACTTGAAGAAAAACGGGTTAAGTAGGTGAAAGTAAAACACCAGTCAGCAGCTACAGTTACATGAAGAATAACTACTGAAATAATAATGTGACACAAGACTCATTCAAAGTCTCCATCAACAGCTTTAAAAGGCAGATTAATGACTCACCAGAAAGATGTTTTTAAAACCTTTTTTTAACCATCCCTCTCAAGAGATTAGGTAATAAGAATCTTGTTTTTGTAGTTTAAACTTTGTTTATTTGGTTTATTGTGATGTAAATTGATGCTACTTGAGGGAACTCTTGTCTGCAGTTGCTAGAGGAGCATCTGAGGACAAGATATGCATCACACTTCAGGGACAACGATGCAATATATTGCTGTATATTGTGACACTTTAGGAACAAGGATATATTTGAACATATTTTGGTGTCAAAACACCAGAGTCAAAGTACTTGACAATACTACAAACATTAGCTTTAAAATCTGCTAGAGTCGACTGTATCCTCTCATCCTCAGTCATCTCCAGAATCATTGTACGTATGGAAGTTTAATTGCAATTGATTTTAGCTTCTGGTGCATTTATTTGTCTTTTGTTTGCAAATCCCAGTCTGGATTCATATTCCAAAACTATTATTTTAGAGGTAATAAACACATTAACCAAATGTAACATATTGTTAAGTTTTTCCACAACAGACATGTAGGACTGGTGGGTTGTAAAGTCTCTTCACTGAAAGTCTCTTCTAAAGGAACAAGTCTAAAATCACTTTCAGAGCTCCACAAATATCATCTGACCAGTAATTCATAACAAACTGGTAAAACAATGCTAGCCTAGCAAGACAGCATGAGCCTCAGGCTTGTGGTTTGAAAGTCAAAATGCAGAGTTTAGAACAAAACACGGGTATGCAGAGCAGAAACGCTTGAGTAGTAAAACATTAAAAAAAAAAGCTTAGGTTCAATTATGAAAACCTTAAAGAGCAGGCAAGAAGGCACACGACAACCAGAACTTACCATCTTTTGGGAATTCTACTTCACCATGGAGACACAAAACATGCAGGGAGATAGAATACACATATATAAAGAGGAATATGAATGAATAAGAAGACAGGAAAGGAGAAGAAAAAATGATATATTCACTTCTCAAATGACAGTATCAATGAACCAGCGGTGTGGACGTAACACCTCATGAACATCAGCTCGTACCTTGATCTCAATGTTTCCCACTTTGGCTGTGGAGCGGATGATGGGCCTCCCGACCAGAGCCGGGAAGATGTGCTCTGGGAAGTTGGAGCCGGCATAGCCGCACTTGACAAACTACAAGAGAAGACGGAAGCACAAATTAAAGTGATGAGGACAACTTACACGATGAACTTCTATACATCACTGCAATCTTCCTGATAACATCTACCTAACCCTCATCCTGTTGCAAAACTACTTCAAATATTTGTAGAATCTGTTTAAGCACAAGAGCATAATTCTCTTTTGCTATAGGCTTCGCACGTCCTGATGTATATTCCATACAGATCTTGTCTTTAGGTGGGATTGGATGAGAGAAAACTCTTTATTGAATTCATAAATTAAATAATATTTGTAAATTTATTAGAAAATCTCATCTCCAGTGTTCATGTTCATGCGAGTATATTCATGTATAGTTATATGTATAATCTATGTACTCCTTGGCGTGTGGCGTGTGGTGACACCAAAAGATAAGGTGGGTTTTCGTATAGTTCGGTGGTTGATCAAGATATAAAGATCCAAATAATTACCCATGTTACAACTAACAGTAAAAATAATTATTCGTTAAAGCATTTTTCAAATAAAAAAAATAAAAAGAATCGCATTGGACTGAGAAATCATTCGCAGAGTATCAAATAAATTCTCAGAAGCAAATCAAAAAATGTATTTTAGTCTGTGACTTGATGAATCAACATCTTCCAACTTCTGTGAGACAGAAAGGAAGTCCTGTGGTAGTGACTCGCAATACTAGAGTGGTAATGTAACAAGTCCTCATTAAGATAAAACAACATTTAAAATATTTTGTTCATGTTTCACCTCAACATCCCCTTCTTGTTTTTTAGGTTTTATAGTCATGCTAAACATGTCTGACTAGTTGATCCCTCTTGGCCCACATTTTTGGATGAATGATGTCAGAACGGCAATAAATAGGTTTTACTTTGACTTTTCACTCTTTACATTTGAAAGATAATAGTTGCATCATTGGAAATGTGTTCAGTTGAAAACTGAACTTGCGTGACAAGAATTTGTCCTTGGTCATCCACTAAGTAAAAAGGACAGAACTGGAAACTTTAAAACTTTTGGTAATAAAAGCTCAACCTTTGACATATTTAATACTTGAACTCAAGTTTCCTTTGTACAATACTTATTAATACATTTACATTATGTAAAAGTAACAAATTACTGATACTGTATTGTCATCTTGTGTTATTGATCTCATATTTGCAACAATATTTATTTTCTTTGTAATTTCACTTTGTTTTTCTGCCAGAATACGATTTATAAATACAATCTACTAAAGTACTAAAGTATGATCATCTTGAAGAGGATATTAATACGTGACAAAACTATTCTGAAAGACAAGTATACAGAGTGATAATGGTTGAATGTTAAATGTGTTGTTAACCACAGCACTGAAGCCTCACAAGATCAAGTATCAATATTTTCCTTCACGGCTCAAGACAAGGCAAAGAAAAACTTCCTGGAGCCGGTTTAGCAAACTCAGCTTTTTCCCCCTTTTCTCCTGAGTCACCGGCGTCTGCCTGGAGTCACGCTATAAACTAACACTATTACATTACATTTTTTGTAACCATTTTAACTGAATGTGGTTCATTTGAAAACACATTAAGGTTTATTGATTTACAAGACTGTAAAAGCTGCTGCTCGCTAGCCTCTCGGGCCTACAGAGAAAATTCTACACTTGGCTATTTATAAGATTAAAAGTGCTTCTTTGTTATTATCGGGTTGATGTTTACGAATCTCATTGTCTACTTTATCACGTTTTTTGTTCAATTGTATCCGAGAGACCAACCAAGGTAAGCGATTAAACATCGGGTAGACAGCTGCTAGCATGCTAGTTAGCTTAGTGGCTTCACTGACTGAAGATCGGCTTCAGCTAAAAGAGAAGGATGATTCGTAAATGGGAATTATTTGTAAATGTGAGGGAGATACTTTACTGGTGTGTTGCCAGAAAACAATATAATGCAGATAAACCGCACATGGGCCGTTTTCTCGCCGAGTCTAAATGAATGAAAATTAGCATGCTAAGGAGCTAGCCACCCAGTTATGCTAGTTAGCTGACAGCTCCACTTCCTGTTTCGGCTCGACAATAATGGCGGCGATTAAAAAACGAAGACACGTCTTCGCCTCCATTCACCGCGAACTCACCCCGGTGCCATTGTCGCACACCACCACTTTCCTTCCCTGGCTGTCCATTATGTCAAAGCCCAGAAGCCTCCGAACCTCCCTTAACTTTCTTCGGCGAGCCGGAAGGCAGACACACCAGCCCGGACAAGAGGAGGAGGAAGGGAAGGGTGAGCATCCGGGGTGTGTGTCCGCCGCAGCCGCGCTGACGGCCGAGCATCCGCCGCTTCAACCGCACGTTCCAGCATCGAACCTTTCACCGCATTTACAAGATGAAAAATGGAGAAAAAACAAACACAAGCAGCCATAATGTCACGGGCAGCAGTAGATTAACAAATGACAACAACAACTCTTTTCTTTGTCCTTTAATGTTCATGCAAATTGAGGCTTTTTTCGCTCAAAACAATAATAAACTGAGAATCGACGTCTGAACTGTGTTATAATGTTAGATTAGATTGACTTTATTAATCCCTCTGGAGACTGACTTCAGTCAGAAATGTAAGTAAGTAAGTAATTTATATTTATAGAGCTTTTCCAGACCAGGGTCACAAAGCGCTTAAACAATCAAAACAATATTCAATAAAGTATATACTTTAAAGATCAAGATAAAACTGATAACATAACAGGAGTTCCAGAAAATCAAGGAAATTGATAAGAAGTTATTACTGTGACTGAGCTCCTTCATTTGGTTTATGTTTACAATAGTATCTAAAATTCTTACTGAAAATGTTTTAAATAAATAATAATAAAAAATGGACTTCAATAAATTATATGATGCCGCAATATTATATATATATTATATAAAATATATATGTATTTAGTTTTCATTCGTTTTCATGTAGCGCCAAAGAATGGCTGCTTGGTTCTGTTTTTCAATTGCTTATTTTCTGCATCATCTTATTTAATTATTTTATTAATTTTTATCAATATCTTTCATTTATTTACATATTTATTTATTTTTTGTATATTCTTCAAATTAAATGACATTTTCATGTATTTACTGTTTATTGTTAATGTCATTCTATATTTGTTTTGTTTTCTAGCAAAGGTATAAAGACACTAAAACTGAATATCAATGCACAGAACTCTCCAAACTATGTTGTTCTTACCTGCTTAATGTTATATATCCCAGTGGTCGCGTCAACCTTTCATATCAGATAAGAACATTATCAGTGTTTATGTAAATTAAATTGATAAATTAAGGATGTAAAAGTTAATAGTTATCGTTCCGTCCAATAACTTTGTCATGTGATGTTTATGAATCATAAATAGATATATATTTAACTCTATGAGCAGATCATCAAACATTCAATGAACCAGAATCTGATGCACACAAGAAAGATTATTATTATTTCATTTTGAAAGGTTTACAATTTGGTCTTTCGTGTGTCCTAATATATCTTTTATATTCAGAGATCATCACATATTAAAGTTACAATTAGATAGATTTTAGTCAGATTGTGTTTTTAAAATGGGTGATTGAAACCATTGGAATGTAGAGAATCATCGCCAGCAGGTGGCGTGGTTTGTTCAAAAATTCAACTCCACAGATGAACGTTTCAAATGAGTTAAATTCCAAGTCATCCTTATGAATACACTGACCTACCAACCCAAATACATTCTGAGTCTGTTACTGTCACATTATTGTTTTTATTTTCACCATTTTTGTGTTGGAATCCAGATGTGAGAATCTTGGATTCAAGGGGAAACATTGACCTCTTCAGCACGGACATGGATGAATAAGAATCCAACAGTTATTTTCTATTTAGAATATTAACAATCTGGGCAATAGATCTTCTCTATTGTAAGTTAGTGATTTGATCTGACATCTCAGAATATCACTGAGTGGACACAAAAGGTTTTAAAGAAGACACGTGTGTGATTATTGTTCCTGTTCCAGAGTGAAGGGGAACATGAGGAACTGGGCCTTCATGAAGGAGAGACTGGGCAGTCCAGAGAGCATCCTGCTGGCCTCAGGACTCAGGTCCTCCTGGTCCAGCCTTCTGTTAAGAACAAGAGTCTTCAGTGAAGCTTGATTAAAAAGATTTAGATTAAAAAGTTACAACTGACTTGACCAGAGTGTTTTCTGAAGCAGACATGAGGACATTCAGAGCGTTCTCAAAACTCTTCACGCTGACGCTGGATTCCAGATCGCAGATGGTCAACTCGTAGATCTCGGGGTCGACTCCTTTTGCGCGGAAAGTTTGATAGAAATCATCAAAAACGATAGATCGCAACGAGCAGAACATGCTGACCTGGTGGAGGAGACCCGGGTCCACTGCTGGATCTTCTCTCCTCGGATGGACCGAAATAATCCAGGTTGAGTTCGGAGCCGCCTATTTGTGATAAGCAGAGTTGGAGCAGGAAATACCTCCTTTATCTAGAAGTCTCACAGGGAAACAAACAGCACTTAAGGAAAAGCAAAACTTAGGAACTTAGCAAAATGTCTGGTTGAATCTGACTGCTGCGAGTCTCCAACTCTATTCATCATTTTCTTCATCCCTTAATCCTTTATGGGAGGTTTCCTCAAGTTCTCAATCAACCTCTGGATGTTTTTGGACTGTGGGAGGAAACCGGAGTGCCCGGAGTAAACACACGCACCACAGGGAGAACATGCAAACTCCAAACAGAAAGGTCACAGGTTGACTCCCTCCTGACCTGGAAGTGAACCGACAACCTTCTTGCTCTGAGGAGATCGAACCACTGGACCACCGTGAACCCATAACTTTATTAATTTATTCTTATTTATTTGATGCTATTTTCACCATAAACATTTTCTCTTGTTTGCTCTTCTGGTGTTTTGTAAATCTGAGAGTCATCCCTTACAGAGTTTGATGCGTCGGTACAGACTTGTATGTTAAGCAGGATCTGTTTGACAGGTGAACTGATGCTGAGAACACAGTAAATGGTCCCTTAACATGAACAGTACAAAAACAGGAAAAATGAAGGAAAAAATGTAAAAATAGAAATGAAAAGTTTAATTTAAATGTCAGTGGAGGAACTAACCACAGTCTTGAACATTCAATTACTAAATCAAAACGTAAAGTAAAGTCCTAAAGACATCTAAAACCTATTTTTTATCTTATGTAATAAAAATATTAGCAGTAAAGAGTTACTGCCTCACTGTGGCAAGGATGCGGTCTGTGGCTCTGCTCAGGTGTCATGGAAGACCAGGATGCTGTGATAGTGACCTCCAGCTCTGCTCCCTCATCTTTCTCTTGGCAATGAACCATACATTATCTTGGGGTTCGCTGGTCAATCAAGAACCTGTTATCTGATGGTGGTTTAACCAGGTTCAGGTCATCCTGACCGTGTGGGCAGGAGCCACATCCTGTTGGGAAATGACGTCAGCATCTCCATAAAGCTGGTCTGCTCAAGAAACCATGAAGTGTTCTCAAGTCTCCCGATAGACAGCTGTGGTTTTCATAAGTTTGTGAGTCATAATCATCAAAATGATATCAAATGTAGAATTGAAGATATTAAGAGTTGCATGTTATGAACCGACATCATTCATTAGTTTCACCTGGTAAATCTAATTTCTGGAATGAACGAACCTTTGCTCGATGTTCTAATATTTAAATTTTCACCTTTAATACTAAGGCGTAGGGGTGTGAAGAATTATCGATACACAGATAGATCGTCGTATTTTTTCACATTGAATTGAAACTTTCAACTTCACTACACAGCAAACTAGTCGAGTATAAAGTCACGCAGAAAGAAACAGAGAAGACAGAGAACCAGGAGAATAATCAGATTTACTCACAGACGTCTTTCATCAGATCTTGAGCCACAAAGTCGGGGAAACATTTTCCATTGGAAAAGACATTTTTAATATTAAAAAAAAAATTGTTGAGATGAGATGCAACATTTTGGTAAATATGGAGTTAGTAACAGTAGATTGAATAATTGAAGCGATGCTGTGGTACTTGATAGTTAGTGTAAACGGTGCAACATGCCGAGATATCATTCAAATGTCATCAGTGACGCTGTTTAAAGTTAAGTTAATGGAGGTTAAAGGGACTCATGACCATATAAGGACTAGTTTCCTTCCTCCAAGTGTTGTTTACTGATCATGACGTTCACTCAACAACAAATAAGATCAACCCTGTCAACAACCTGTCAACCCTGACAGATGTTTGTCCGTGTAGCGTCACATCCTTCAGTTCTAGTAGCAGAATGAAATACAGAATCCTTCATGAAGTCAATATTCAGTGAATTTATATCTTAAACAGCCATATTATGTTTGAACAAACTGAAACTCTCATATTAACACAGAAGGAGGAACAAACAGCAAATTAACAATCGTGCAGTTCTGAGCTGCTTCTGTCTGTAAATATCTAGCATTATTTATTGTATAGTTTATGAATATTGTAACATATTCCTCTCATCATGTGTGTTTTGCAAACTTTTTTTTAATATGGGGTTTATTGTTTTTAAGATAAAGCACTGGAAAATAAGTTTAAACATTCTCAATTTGGAAATGAAGTAGGAAATGAAAGGAGGAAGGGAAGAAAAGTGTGAAGTTAATACTTTGCCATAATCACAAATCTTATTTGAATATACAATATACAAATATAAGATTGCTATGAATTAGAAAATGCCAATTCCTCATTTTTTTAATTCATCACTTTATATTTATCAAGTATTCGATGAGCAGTCAGTAGTAGCTAAATATTTGAAACCCAATTGTTCAGAAAACATCAACACTTTCAAAGGCTATGAATGTTGAAAGTGCCGTAGAAAGTCTGGCTATGTTTCTCTACGACAACCGTTCTTTGGACGTCTCGAGTCAGAAAAACGCATCTTCAGGATTCATCGACTATTTTAGGCGCAGACGTCTGCGATGACGCACCATTATTGTCGAGTCACAGGAGAGGCAGAAGTGGAACACAGGAAGCAGCAGAAGTCCAGGGTAAAAAGAAGTTATGGCTTTTTTTCAGAAGAGGTGTGTGATGTCATCAAGCTGCGACCGCAGCGTCAGCACGTACCGTCCTGGGAGCTGCTGAGGCGACTGCTGCAGACCAGCTGGTTAGAACAAAGAGGATCCTGGGAATAAAAAGAAGAAGATTCCGTAACTCGTCTTCAACTGTTGTTCTGTGTATCTTCTGTAGAACTGTATCGTTGTTCAACCGCACTGTATCAATTATTTATTTTCATTATTCTTTTATTTTTCCTGCTTTCAAATCATACGTTATTTTGATCAAAGTTATTTTATGGTTTAGATTTCAATAAATTGTGGGTAAAATAAAATAATTGCACATGACAGCAGCCATTAGAGCAAAAGGAACTATGATATCCTGCGAGATCCTGGGGATGACTGGGGACGAGAGGATACAGTCCACTCCAGCAGCTTTTACAACCGATGTTTGAGCATATTTTTTAGTGTTAACAGGCCAATCAGGCAGAATTTCTGTCCTTTAAGAGCTTAAATTCAGACATTTTTCTAGACATCTCAGGTGGATTTAAAGTTCTTGGCTGCTGGACTCAAGACTGAGAGAGTAGCCACCATTGACTTGACCTTCAAAACAACCTTTGTCCGGTGGCGGGAAAATGGCAAAACCAAACCATCACCGCTTGATTCAGACACACTTGTATTGGGAAATGCGAGTTGATCTCTGCCAGACTCTAGTCTGGTTTAATATCTTGAAATGAGACTTTTTTCTGGACTCGTCAGATGAATGTGACCATTTTGAAACTTGAATAGACAATTATTTTGAAAAAAAATAAAAGAGGTAATAGCTTTTGTAGTCTACACATGCAAAACATATTTTTCTTTTTAAAGACAGAACTGCTTCTTCATTTCTCCTGAAGAACATTAATTAATATTAGTGAATCAATCGTGAATGTAACCAATGTAATTGGACTGTCAGTGACTTCTAAACTACGACTATAGTTTCAATAAGAAATTCGCAGCCTTGTATCACCTGTTTTGAGTTTGCAGGTTCTGAAGAACAACATCCAGTCACAGAGTCTTTGGTGGGCTCCAGCAGTCCCTGTAGAACATGAGCAGAGAGGGAATCAATACAATCTTCACCTTTTCAGAGTTTAAAAATACACACTAAATATTATCCTACAACTGTTACATAAGTTAACAAGTAACAAGTTACATAAGTTACAAGAAATATCTGTGTTTGATGATCTACTGACTCCTTCAAGAAACATCTGTGTTTGATGATCTACTGACTCCTTCAAGAAACATCTGTGTTTGATGATCTAGTGACTCCTTCAAGAAACATCTGTGTTTGATGATCTACTGACTCCTTCAAGAAACATCTGTGTTTGATGATCTACTGACTCCTTCAAGAAACATCTGTGTTTGATGATCTACTGACTCCTTCAAGAAACATCTGTGTTTGATGATCTACTGACTCCTTCAAGAAACATCTGTGTTTGATGATCTACTGACTCCTTCAAGAAACATCTGTGTTTGATGATCTACTGACTCCTTTAAGAAATATCTGTGTTTGATGATCTACTGACTCCTTCAAGAAACATCTGTGTTTGATGATCTACTGACTCCTTCAAGAAACATCTGTGTTTGATGATCTACTGACTCCTTCAAGAAACATCTGTGTTTGATGATCTACTGACTCCTTTAAGAAACATCTGTGTTTGATGATCTACTGACTCCTTCAAGAAACATCTCTGTGTTTGATGGTCTACTGACTCCTTCAAGAAACATCTGTGTTTGATGATCTACTGACTCCTTCAAGAAACATCTGTGTTTGATGATCTACTGACTCCTTTAAGAAACATCTGTGTTTGATGATCTACTGACTCCTTCAAGAAACATCTCTGTGTTTGATGGTCTACTGACTCCTTCAAGAAACATCTGTGTTTGATGATCTACTGACTCCTTCAAGAAACATCTGTGTTTGATGATCTACTGACTCCTTCAAGAAACATCTGTGTTTGATGATCTACTGACTCCTTTAAGAAACATCTGTGTTTGATGATCTACTGACTCCTTCAAGAAACATCTCTGTGTTTGATGATCTACTGACTCCTTCAAGAAACATCTGTGTTTGATGATCTACTGACTCCTTCAAGAAACATCTGTGTTCGATGATCTACTGACTCCTTCAAGAAACATCTGTGTTTGATGATCTACTGACTCCTTCAAGAAACATCTGTGTTTGATGATCTACTGACTCCTTCAAGAAACATCTGTGTTCGATGATCTACTGACTCCTTCAAGAAACATCTGTGTTTGATGATCTACTGCCTCTTTCGAGAAACATCTGAGTTTGATGATCTACTGACTCCTTCAAGAAACATCTCAAGACATTTATATTTTATCTTAAACTATTTTATTGAGTATTGTTTTGATTGTTTAAGCGCTTTGTGACCCTGGTCTGGAAAAGCGCTACATAAATATAAATGACTTACTAACTTACTATTTTCCTTTGTTTGGAACAACTGTGAATGAAACATCATTTTTAAAGTGATGGCGCCACCTACTGATCTGAACAACATAACACTATTTCACGATGACCATGACTACTACTGTCCTAATTCAGCACATGTTAAAATCAGCTGAACTAGGACAGTATAAATAACCAATAACCAAACTTTATCAAGCCTAATGTAATGTTTGCTTTGTCACAAGTTTATTCATTTGCATAAACAACACATACTGAATGTTTGTCAATAAGTACAGATTAAATGACTAAACAAATGCTGTAGTAAAAGCTTTACTAAATACTTTGACATTGACTCACCAGGCCAGAGGCGAAGGCAGGTACGCAGACGGGCTGCTTCTTCACGCCGATAAACACCTGAACATTCATTAAAAGGCTCTTGTAACCACTGGGTTATATGTGTTGGTTTCAATCTGATGATGTATCTTTGCATCGACTCACAATGTTCTTCGTGTCCATGCCGAGACACCTGAGCAGAGACCTACTAGAGTGGGAACCGGCCCATTGAAACCTGAGGCCCACGGCCGCGTGGAAGTCCTCGTGCGTCCACCAACAGCCGCGCTGCAGCCTGACCGGAGACACGAGGTAGCAAGAGTTGAAGTCATGTTGGAAGTTCATTAGATTATGAGCTTCTACTGACCTTTGTGATGTCACACAAACTGTTTCTTTCTCCTCCTTGAACCCAGAGAGATGCAGCAAAGCACCCAGACTCTGTACCTCCAGCTCCTCTTCTTCTCTGTCGTCTTCTTCTGGGAAAATGTTGTGGACAAGGTTCTGGACTTGATCGGACATCGTCGCCTTGACACAGAAAGTCTTCCATCAGTTCAACTTCCAAATCTCTTATATACCCGTGTAAGAATGGAACGAATGGAACGATACAACATTTAGTGATAATGTAGTAACAAGTATATATGTGTAGTATTGTCCAGTACTTGACTCTGGTGTTGTGATAGTGTAGTAACAAGTATATATGTGTGTAGTATTGTCCAGTACTTGACTCTGGTGTTGTGATAGTGTAGTAACAAGTAAATATGTGTAGTATTGTCCAGTACTTGACTCTGGTGTTGTGATAGTGTAGTAACAAGTATATATGTGTGTAGTATTGTCCAGTACTTGACTCTGGTGTTGTGATAGTGTAGTAACAAGTATATATGTGTAGTATTGTGCAGTACTTGACTCTGGTGTTGTGATGGTGTAGTAACAAGTATATATGTGTAGTATTGTCCAGTACTTGACTCTGGTGTTGTGATAGTGTAGTAACAAGTATATATGTGTAGTATTGTCCAGTACTTGACTCTGGTGTTGTTATAGTGTAGTAACAAGTATATATGTGTAGTATTGTCCAGTACTTGACTCTGGTGTTGTGATAGTGTAGTAACAAGTATATATGTGTAGTATTGTCCAGTACTTGACTCTGGTGTTGTGATAGTGTAGTAACAAGTATATATGTGTAGTATTGTCCAGTACTTGACTCTGGTGTTGTGATAGTGTAGTAACAAGGATATATGTGTAGTATTGTCCAGTACTTGACTCTGGTGTTGTGATAGTGTAGTAACAAGTATATATGTGTAGTATTGTCGAGAACTTGACTCTGGTGTTGTGATAGTGTAGTAACAAGTATATATATGTGTAGTATTGTCCAGTACTTGACTCTGGTGTTGTGATAGTGTAGTAACAAGTATATATATATGTGTAGTATTGTCCAGTACTTGACTCTGGTGTTGCTTTCATTAGTTTTCAAACCAAAATATGTCCAAACATCAGCTTTAAAAGCTGCTGGACTCTCTGTATCCTCTCGTCCTCAGCCATTACCAGGATCTCACAGGATTTCGTTGTTCCTTAACCTGTGGAGGATGTAATGACTGCTGCCGTCTAGTGGCCGGAATTTAAATTGCAACACAAAAATAAATAAATGCTTTGGATATTTGCATGTGAATTGTAAATAAAGTCAATCAAATTTCATTTAAATACACATTATTGAAATATAAACCGTAAGAACCCTCGTGCAAATAAAATGTGATTTCATGGCAAAAAAGTCATTTTTTAAAACAATAAATAGTGGTTACGGTTACGTTACGATACCATGAAAAAAACAATGTTTAAGTTAATCGTATTTTTTTAATCACCTACTCTTAAATTACCTGAGAGCAGATTGTTGTTGATTGTTCCTCTTCTCCATGATCTCTCCCCTTCACCTTCTCAGTCCTGTGTTCCTCAAACTCCTCCCAAAGCTCGTCTTCCTCGTCCTCCACAGGCGCCGAGCAGAAGTCTGCGAAGCTGTCGCTCGGAGGGAGGGAACCGAGACCAGACCCTCCACCGTCGACCTCTGACGCCGGTTTCTCTTCAGAAGAGGTAGCAGAAGTTTCCTGAGCAGCACGATTGTCTATCACTTCATCCAGTCTTGAGAAGTTCATTTCTTCATCTTCGTTTCTGTCCTCTTGAGAAGTGAGCGACGACACCTTGTGTTCCAGGTCTTCAGAGTGACCTTCAAACATGACGTCGTCGCTGAACGAACTGAGCAACACCTGACCTTCACCTGCGAACCTTCTCCTGGTGGTTTGTAAACTTGTATCCCTGACGTCACCGACGCAGCTGAGATCCAGAACATCTGCCTGAGACTCGGTATTTACACAGTGTTTGACTTCCGTGTTATTGTTTCGTACAAAAGTGGATTTCGGTTCCATCACGACTTCCTTCGAATGGTGAGATTGTATCATTTCTTTGCTCCACTGATCCGCGGCGGGAGAGAAGCCACAGCACCAGGAATGTGCAGCGTCTTCAGTCAGCACAGCCAGATCAGCAAATCCTGTTTCCTCCGGGGGGGACGGGAGGGTCGACCCGTTTGATAGGACCATGGACGGATCGTCCTGGTCATCGAAGGAGCTCATGCTGGACGTGGGTCTGGAGCTACAGTCGGGCTGATGTGGAGCTGGTGTTGGTGCAGATGAACCCGTGTTGGACGGAGGAGACTCCACAGAGATCCCATCACTGAACCTTCCAAATGCTTCTCCTTCTGGACTGAAGTCTCCAACGTCCAGCGAGGGTTTGGACGGATACACCACCATGACGTCCGGCTCCATGTCTCCTCCTCACAAAGCCTGACTTCTGCGAAGATCAGCTTGAAAGAACAAAAGGCAAATTAAACAGAAAACAAACACAAAATATGAATATATAGGGTTGTTTAAGGAGGCAGTTAAGTAAAAAATAAATGAATCTTCACTTGAAAATTAAGATGCCGTTTGCAGCACGGAAAGTTAAGACCGATTTGAAAACATTTTTCAACAATTTGAATAAGGTTTGAACCCAAAAAGCACATTTCTATACAAGTTACAACGTAGTTTGTATTTTCTATAGCACACCGGACCGTCATTTTATGTGGCTCACAAGAACACTAAAATAAAAAGTAAAAATTAAAGTTAAGACTTTTTTGCTAGCAACAGGATAGATGTAGAAAAAAATCAAAATGCCAGCTTCACTCCTCCTCCAGCCAACTGTAATCACGCCCAACTTTGTTTATACAACAAGTCCCTTGGCGGTGGGGACTTACGGGATTGATTATTGACAAACCTCCATGCTTGACCAATCACAGCAGAGTGGGCGTGGTTAGAGTCAACAAGAATTTATCTCCAGAAAAAATCCAAGGTTTTTCAGTGGACTGGGTTTAGGAGTTGTGATGCGAACAATTCATCGATTAGCGATTAATTGTTTATGAGAAATTACTCGATTTAAATAATTTAATTACAATGAATCGTTTTGAACCCGTATTTCCTGGTGAGTCCGCGTGACGTACTTGACTCACACACGGAACACAAGCGACCGAGAATGAAGAGGGTAATATGGAGAGTTTGGAGTCACTTTAAGTTGGTTAATGTTAAAAAAAAAAAACATTGAATGACAAACCACATTAATATTAAAATATACTGTATATAAATATAAATATTTGCGATGATGCCAAAGATTTGTATCATAAGAAATCATTTTATGTTACGTTTACAGTAGAAAGAATCTGATTCAGAAGTTCAGGTTCTTGATTAATAAATCATTTGCATCCGTACTTAAGATCATTTTCTAATATCAATAGTTCAGTTAAAATCAAAATATTTTTTGTAACATACTTATGACGACAATAGAGATCCAAGAACATTTAAAGAGACAAATCAACACATTAGATGCTCTTTAAAGACTCAGACCTCAAAGAATCCAAAATCATAAATATATTTACTTAAAAAAAAACATGATAAATTACTTTATTTACTTTCATTTGAGGTGATAGTGAAATAACGTCTGCTTGATGTATTTTTAACGAAGGCCAGTAACAGCAAATAAGAAAGTATTCGTGGTCAAGACGGTGGTTAACATGTATTGTGCGATGACATTTTAAACGGTTTGAAACGACGCGTTTACAAAAAGGGTTACATTTAAAAAGTGTTTTTCACACACTTGTGTACAAATGACATTTACCTTGTACTATATTTGATATAGTACAACGTGACTGTAGTGGAAAAACCTTTTGTGTCTCCAGTAACTGATCCATGAAACTGTATCTGCAGCTTCATTGAAGAGCGACTCCTGAACCACAACCAGTGACTTTAATAAGAAAAAATGAAGGGTTTGTTGTCTAAACACATAATTTTAAATGTTCATCTTATTAGAAAAGGCAAACAATATTACCTGCAGAAACCTTTGACTCTTCATTAATACATATTTAATAATAAAAATGTAAAATACATTCAATAAAAGGGAATAATAAAATAAATTGCTTCTGTTTGTATTAAAACGTTTAGATATTGTATTATCTATTGAACAATTAATTACAATCTTCATTTGTATACTTTTTTCATTCGTTTCTTTTGCAACATCATATACTTGTATACTTGTTTTTATTGTATTGTTTGTATATTATTGTTATTTATTGTTATTTGACGCATGACGGGCAGCCATTGTTTACATACCGACAGGTATGACGTCCGCACCTGACACACGTAAACACTGAATGTTGAGACGATAGTTTACAAGTCAAATGATGCACAAACAGAGTTTTAATAGAATTTAATGTCATTTAAATCCGTTATGTTGTCAAAGCTCATGAGCTAACATTCCTTCGCTAGCTTCAGCAGCTACTTTGAGGAGCTAGCAGCTCGAAACGAAACAAAAGCGTGAAGCTCCCGGTTTTAAAAGACTCCTGGAGAAGGTTTTTTCTTGTTTATTTACCTGTAAAGGTGTAGTTTTCGCCTCTTCATGCGCTCGTCGTTGATCTCCATCGTCCTTCACTCACTGACACACGAATATAGCAGGTGAAGAGGACTCACTCTGTCTGTTTTCCAGGCACCATTGTCACAAGTGTGCAGCGCCCGTGTAGCTTCCAGGTCAAGTGATAGGTCTTCTTTTAGTAGACGATCCTTGCTGGGAACAGCGCCTACTAGTGGAAGAATAGAATGAAACGCTCGCATTCCGTTACGAAGAAATAATAATAAAGCAAATATTTTAAACTGAATTTGAATGGAATAAAACTATTATTAGTCGTATTCATTAATACATGAATAGATTTATTTTAGTATTTTCGTTTCGTGTAGTTTTATAGATATAACCACGTGATCAAAAAATAAAATAACATTTTCAAAACCTTTGGTCGAATCTTCCTTAGTTCGATGCTAATGCTATTAGTTTATAAAGTTTATTTTTTTAAAAGGATCATTTGACATGAATGAAATCAGAATTAACTTAATTCAAGCTGAGCCGGTTTAAAAAAAAAAAGCTTTTTTAAATATAACAATTATCTTTGTGTGTCATGCGACAGACTTCCTGTCCAGGGTGTCCCTCGCCTCTTGCCCACACAAGCTGGGATAGACTGGGATAGACTCCAGAAGAAGAAAATTGATGAATTATAATCAAACATCGGCCCGAGGAGCGAGATTTAATATTAAAAACATCTTTTTTATGCACATAATTTATCTTAGGTTTGATATTAAATAAACATTGTCTAGAAAGTTATAAAAAAGTATTCCTGTTAATATACATCATAAACATATATATTATGACTTGACCCTTGACCTTTACTCTTGAGAAGAGTCCACTGATCTCACATCAGATTGTAATGAACCAGGATGAACTTATTGAATGACTTGTGCTCAGTAAAGAGACGTATTGATAAGAAAGTGGGTTATTTTATTTTGTAATTAAACAAAATGGCAAAAGAAGTTTCTAAATACACACATTTTTGCTTCTGGAAAACTGTACAGTCCCTTAAAAACACACACAACACTCTTCAAATGACAACACAACCACGACCACGACGTCGTTCACGTGCTGATCTACGGCGTCACAAGAAAACTGGTCAGAACCGGTGCGAGGAACAAACATTTAAGAATCTTCATCTGCAGAACCAGGACCGTTGATGTGTTGTGACGTCGCAAGAGTCGTTGCACTCGATCCCATCTCATCTTCGCGCTGCAGCCTGAGCTCATTTCCTGTTGTTGTCCTAAATAAAGCAGCGACCGGAGCCGAGGGAAAGTTTCTCGATGAGGAGAAAGTGTTATTGCTGCACAGGAAACACAGTTGGTTGGATAAGTTTGTTGAAGCTGTAGAATATTTTAGACACTTTCAGACCAAAACTTACTTTTTACTTGTTAATCATTTTAAATATTGTTTAAATATGTTGATCCATTTGACTTTTTTGTGGCCGAGTGACTGGAGGTAAACACACAAACGCACACGCACAAAATCAGCAGGTTTTCCACTTAAGACTCATTGATCTGTTCAGATCTCGCTTCATTTTTCCAGCCTCACAACTTTTCCCAAAGCCATGTGATGAAAAAATGACGTGACCTTCAAACCATCCAAAGAACTAGTTCACAGAACGACTCACTTTCATTATTGTATTGACAAACTTGTGGCACAATAGTTACAAGAAGGTAGTTGACGACACGATGAGGAATAATTTAATCAAATTATTATCACAACATGTTTCAGGTGAACTGGACAAATGTCATGTGACTTTTACAGGTTGTGATGAGAGAACAAATGTGTACAAGCCTCCGTGCGGCGAAACCACATGGTGTGGAATGAGTCTAGGAACGAAATAAACAACAAAAAGTTGAATCACGTGCAACATGATCGTGTGGATTTTCTACTGTAGAAACATCTGTACATTCATCAGGATTTCATCCACCAACGTTCTGTCGGATGTTCAATAAGAGATGGTTTTAGTTCGATCGGTGAGAAATCTTCAGTAACTTTACTCAAACTATTTACACAAGTATCATTAACTGACAACAACTGGACTTTTTTAGTCAAGAAATCTATTTAAATAAACTCAGACTCGGAGGTTTAAACCGAGTCATAGTTTAAGCACCAGCAGTCGACACGCAGTGAAGACAGAACGTTTGGTTCTGTGAATCGTTTCAAGTTCAAATTTAACACAAAGAGTTTGGTTTTTTCAAAGTGTAAACATATATTTTCTTACATTCCCAAAGTCTATCAGAACATTTTTAACTTTTCTAAAGTTTAAATCCAAATCATTTGAAAAGCCCTTCAGTCATCGAGTCCCGACGATCTGAACCCAAGAATGAACGATCTTCACAAACACACCTCAGCAAATGAGTCACTCAGGTGAAAATGTGTCTTTAAAAATGATTAAAGACGTGAAAAATGTGGAAGTTACTCTTTTAAACAGAAAAAGATAAACAACACTTGACGGAAACATGAGTTTTCTAATAGTAAATTGATCCAGATGTTTCCAGTTGTACTGAGAAAACCGTTGGAAGCTTCTTTTAATTGTTTAATTGTCGACAGCTCATGAAATTGGCTTTAAATGAATCCTATAATGATTCAACGCACAGCAGCTTCTCGCTTCGTGTGAAGATATAATCCTCAATTTTCGGGTATGTAGGTCGGTGGGTCTGCAGTAACGGTTGCCATGACAACTGGCACAAACCCCAGGGACGGCGGGACGATGCCGTCGGGAGTTGAAACACTTACAACGCAAAAAAACGTCACCGAGAAGGTTCGGAAAGGAACTTGTTTTTTGGAATGTTTACAAAACTTTAAAGCAAATTCAACATTAAAATAATGTACAGCTCTTGTAAGATATCAAGAACATAAACAAGCATTTTTACAGGAAACAGTTTTTAAATGCAAAGTAGGTTAAAAAAACAACTAATTCCAGACTCCTTCTCTGAGACACTTTAACACTAGACTGTAACTTCCTGAGTCGTGTAAAATCAAGCTGCCCGAGCAGAACGTAGAAGATGATGTTCAACAACTTAAAGGTAACAAAGAGGAGCTCACGACTCCAGCTTCAGTGATGCATGATGGGTAGACAACAGTGACCGTACGTACGTGTGCGTCTGTGAACAAGTCCTTGCTTCACACAGACTCACAACCGCTCAGGAAGGAGACGAGAAGGAACCGTTAACCCAGCTTGGTGATCTGTAGATCTCCTTGTATCCTCACGGTGTCGATGGACGTCAAAGATTTCACTTTGTGGTAAAAGTCAAAGAGCTGGTGTCCGTCCACGAATATTCGAAACCTCTGGTGCTCGCAGTGGATCTCAATCTGTAGAAGATGAAAACATAGACATGTTTTAAAACTGAAGCTAAAATGAAGCTTCATGAAACAGTGTCATTATCTTCAGAGTCCACTAGGTGGTAGTGATGTGTTGATGAAGCTTCATGAAACAGTGTCATTATCTTCAGAGTCCACTAGATGGTAGTGATGTGTTGATGAAGCTTCATGAAACAGTGTCATTATCTTCAGAGTCCACTAGATGGTAGTGATGTGTTGATGAAGCTTCATGAAACAGTGTCATTATCTTCAGAGTCCACTAGATGGTAGTGATGTGTTAATGAAGCTTCATGAAACAGTGTCATTATCTTCAGAGTCCACTAGATGGTAGTGATGTGTTGATGAAGCTTCATGAAACGGTGTCATTATCTTCAGAGTCCACTAGATGGTAGTGATGTGTTGATGAAGCTTCATGAAACAGTGTCATTATCTTCAGAGTCCACTAGATGGTAGTGATGTGTTGATGAAGCTTCATGAAACAGTGTCATTATCTTCAGAGTCCACTAGATGGTAGTGATGTGTTGATGAAGCTTCATGAAACAGTGTCATTATCTTCAGAGTCCACTAGATGGTAGTGATGTGTTGATGAAGCTTCATGAAACAGTGTCATTATCTTCAGAGTCCACTAGATGGTAGTGATGTGTTGATGAAGCTTCATGAAACAGTGTCATTATATTCAGAGTCCACTAGATCGTAGTGATGTGTTGATGCAGCTTCATGAAACAGTGTCATTATATTCAGAGTCCACTAGATGGTAGTGATGTGTTGATGAAGCTTCATGAAACAGTGTCATTATCTTCAGAGTCCACTAGATGGTAGTGATGTGTTGATGAAGCTTCATGAAACAGTGTCATTATCTTCAGAGTCCACTAGATGGTAGTGATGTGTTGATGAAGCTTCATGAAACAGTGTCATTATCTTCAGAGTCCACTAGATGGCGTCTCTGCACCATTTTCCTTTGTTTTGAACAAGTGTTCTAATGAAACATCATTTTTAAAGTGATGGTGCCACCTACTGACCTCTGAACAACATGAAACTGTTTCATGAAGCTTCATCAACACATCACTACTTTCTAGGTCAACATAAAAATTATGTTTAACTTTCACCTTGAGACTATAACAACCATCCAGGACACATAATATTATTTGGTTTTCCATATAAACAGGACCACATTAGCTTCTGCAGGACCAGATATGGCCCACTAACCATTTGGTCATAGATTTATTCATCAACTAGTAGAAGTCTTGACTACATCTCTGGTGCAGCTGCTGACGGTTCTGAAGCCACGTAGGTGAAGATGAACCAGCAGAGGTACGAGGATTAAAGTTGCATGAAACTGGCCTGAAACGACTCTTTTAAATAAAAAGGTAGGAAGTTGCTAAAAGACTGTCTATCCATCATTTATTCACAGCTGCTCTCGTCCTTCAAGTCTTCTTTAAGTAGAAAGACGGGACAGATGTCAGGAGAATGTTTTTGTTCAGGGAAGTCTATGTTCTTCACATTGATAAACTATATTTTCATTGAAGTTGTGATTATAATCTTGTTTGTGTCGTCACTCGTCAGATCGTCTGTCGCATCAGTTTCTGTCGCTCGTACCGAAGAAGTTACAACGTCGTCTCTGATAAGATAAACTTTTACACTTCATCAAAAGCTCGGTTAGTTCACATGGTAACACTCACGGTTTATTTTTAACTTCGAGGACGTGAGGTTTCACTGTTCGATCCTCGTGAGTCTGATAAGTTGTGTAGAAAATATTTCTGATGTTCTGGTGCAGGTAGTTTTTAAATAATTTAGTTTATTCCTTTATGTATGTTATAGTTTAATTAAAATTTGTTTTCCTTTGTATCTAATCAAGAAACATAATAAACATCATTATCCATCATTAGCTCAAAGTGTCGTTTTCTACATGTAAAAATATTATTTAATAAAAGAATATTTTCCACTGATTCTTTCAATGGTAAAGACAGGAAATGTACAGGAAAAGAGCCCAAACCTAGATTATTTATCATCATACTCCACTGGAAAAGACAATATCAAAACGATACTTTCCATAAAAGATAAATATACATTTTCTTTGGGCCACAATCGAGACTAAAAAACTTCTGATTTTTGCCTCCTGCGTGATTGTGTTCGACCTCCTGCTCTAAAAGCAAACCGACTTCAACGTGATCCAGGATCAACAGAGAACACAATTGTAAAGTCAACCACGGAGGCACCAAGAGTTCCAGCGTCTGCTCCACGTCACACGTCCGTCTCTCGAGTCAAACGCTCGTTTCTGAGCCACGATCAGCATCAGAGCTTTAATCTGCGGCTGCAGCTGCGAGCGAAACCACCACCAGAAACAATGACGCGTCCACTCAGAGGCCGTCATTACATAACCGCTCGCATAAAAACGTTTCTAAATATGGTTCTCCAGAAGAAGACTTCTTTTCACGGATAAGAACGCTGGTTACAAACTGACTTTTTTTAAACGTGGAAGGCAAACGTATGCGTTTAGAGGGAAAAAAATGTCCCGTTTCTGATGATTCTAAACATATTTTAGCGTCTTCTCGCTCGAGTCCAGGATTATTACAGCAGAATGGACAGGAACGTCCTCGGGTCGTGTGATTATCACTCATGCAAATGTGCAGCTGCATCAACCCCCTCTTCAACACCTACACATGGTACCGTTCTGTGAGCGTCCTCAACACAGAAGGAAAATAACTATTTATAAAATCTGTTTCTTTGATTATTACTGTCTGAAAGGAAAACCATTTTGTTTTATTCACATTGAATTTAAAAGCCTAAGATAACAAAAGAAACTCATGCTTTAACATTGTTTAATTTTTAAATTCAATATCAAAATGTTGGTACGATTATAGTAATATTAAAATTCATTCATTCATTTTCTGCCTCTTATTCCCTTCACGGGGACTGAAGACTATCCCAGTTTCTTCAGGCAAATTGAATTTTAAATGCAACAAATTAAGAAAAAAAAAAGCATTTTCGAATTTAGAATAACATTCGTTCCAATATTAAGTGCAACCAGTGAAATTAATAAAATAAATAACCCTGTGATGTAGAAGAAAAGAGTTTACGGGACAATCGTGTTGCAGAGAAACATTTAACAGGATTAACATTCATCTATAAACATTAGAGTAAATTGCATTTTTCATGCAACTTTTTTCGACTTCTTTTCAAAAGACCATGAAAATAAAGCCAACATCGGAGCGTCAAAGAAATAAAACACAAATTTAGACCGACTTTAAATGTTATATATTTTTCAGCTTTAAAAGAGCGTGGCCACTTGTGTTATCGAGTTTGACACCAACGTATCACTAGGACCAGATCCCGACCCGGGCTAATTGAATTTTAAATGCAACAAATTAAGAAAAAAAAAAGCATTGTGGAATTTAGAATAACATTTGTTCCAATATTAAGTGTAACCAGTGAAGTTAATACAAGAAATAACCCTGTGATGTAGAAGAAAAGAGTTTACGGGACAATCGTGTTGCAGAGAAACATTAACATTTAACAGGATTAACATTCATCCATAAACATTATAGTAAATTGCATTTTTCATGCATCTTTTTTCACCGTTTATTCAAAAGACCAGTCCATGAAAATGATGCCGACATTAAGCCGGACCACGGCGAGGAAGAGTTGAGGACCACGACTGTCACAAAATAAATGTGTCAGAATATGTTTAAAAAATGTGTAGATGTGTAAACAATCGAAAAAATGAATAATTCACGAGATCTTACCCTAAAAGGCTGGTCTTGGATGAAGGGAAAGTAGGCCGTGGACGCCTCCTCCGCCGTCCACTTCCCGGACACGCAGGCGTTACGCAGGAACTGGCGGTCGTTGAAGCGAGCGGTGAGTTTCAGCGCCACGTCCTGTTTCTCCTTCTCCGAGTCGCGACCGCAGGTCAGACTCACGGCGAAGCTTCGAGGCACAAGACGGTGAAAGGATCAGGTTTAGGGTCGAAGGTTGCTTTTACATTAAATGATTCTTAAATTAACGTCTTGACTCTTTAAATGTTGTTTTGGGTTTAAATACACAGTGGAAATAAAAGGTTGACAATGTAACACGTCAGGCGTTTGTCGAGTAAAGAAATGACACGGAAATGATCTGGAATGTTTGTTCAAAAGTATCATCACTGTGCAAACGACTGTATCGTTATAAATAAACGTTGAAACGGCTGCTTGTTTGTTTTCACCCTCCGGCCTCTTGGTGACCGACAATAGAAGAACTGTTCTCTGCATTTAGCGCCGGACCGAACACAGTGAGGTCATCCGAAGGTTCTGGTCCAAGTCCTGACACAAGTTTCCATCTTGAGGACACACCCGAGTCGGCGAGGGTTTACCCCCCCGAACCCCCCTCGCTGAGGAAACGCCCTGTCTCTGCATACTTAAGAGGCCGTCCTGCTCCCCGGCTGCACAAAGAAGCAGCAGCAGTCCTGGAGCTGCGAGTCTGGACTGCAGAACAAAGATCTTATCTCCAGTACGTGGCTTTAAACACAGCAGCACTTCTAGGCTGCTTCAGAAAAATAGTTTTTGCGCCTAAAGCTTTAATAAAGGACTTTGTTACTTCTGATTCACTGCATATTAACTTGTTACATTTATATTATAGCATGTAAATAAGTAATTATAATTGTAAATATATTTCTCAGACCAGGGTCACAAAGCAACTTAAACAACAAAACATTACACAGTTAAAATATATACTTTAAAAGGTCAAGACAACACAGTAGCAACAATAAAGTTAAGAAAAACACAAATAAAAAGCTCTTAAGATGCTTAAGTTGAAAGAGTCAGTAGATCCATCGAAAAAAGAGGGAGAGGAAAATCGGGGGGAATGTAAGTTCTCCTACTAGAGCAGCTCAGAATTCTTGCTGCCAAACACAAGGTTCCAGGAATTGTTATGTGGACCGTCAGATGGTTAGTAGATAAATATTGTTGATGTTGTGACACTTTTTAAGACGAGATAAAGATCAGAGATGATCAGAGATTTACGACAGGGTTTCAAATGGATGTTGAAGGAAGTGTTTGGTGACAAAGAACAAATGTACGCAAAACTAAGATCGATCGGAGCCTCAAAGAAATAAAACAACATTAGACTGACTTAAAATGTTCCATTTTTTTTCAGTGCTAAAAGATTGTGGCCCTTTGTGTTATTGAGTTTGACACCCAGGTCATTATTTTTAGTCGGCTCGCACATAAAGTCAGTGCACACTGTAAAGAAGAAAGAGTAACTGGCGTCAAACCTTCATTATTTTAATCGTATCCATTTGATTACAGATCTCTGTTGTGACCTTTGAAGAGTTTAAGATAAGAAAGTAAAGAATCAAACAAGACTTTTTCAAGAATTAAACTTGTGTTGAATGAAAAGAAATTTGATGGAAGTGTTGAGTGAAGGTTGACGGAGATTATTGAGATAATAGATCGAAGAATAGAAAGAAAATATCACATGGAAATATACATTTTGTTCGGCCTTCGACTGAAGGGATTCAACATGAGTTTGAAACCCTGCTCTTCAGGTAGACCTTTAAGATCAACATGAACGTGTTTCAAACATCATCATCATCTCATGAAAACACACTTGAAGAAACTTCCATCTACCTCTCCGGCTCAAGGTCAATGATCCCCATGACTATGATTTTCTTGCCTGGTCTCATTCCTCCTCGGATGCGTCCGCTGAACGGCACCGTCTACAACAAAACAAATATTTGTGGATGAAAATGGAAATGATTAGACGAAGGAAAAGGTTTAGATTTTACCAAGACACGCGATATGTCCTCCTTGTCCGGTGAGATGAGACCAGGGTTTCCCAGCGAGTCGTTGATCTGGTCGTCTTCCATGTTCTTTGATGACAAAAGATAGAAAGTGATGGTAAAACCCAGTGAGTTTGGACAATAAAAGAAAATTAAAACAACTGGAGACTTTCTGTACCTGCAGTCATTCAATGTGAGTGAAAAGTTTGATATGAACACTTTATATTATATATACTATATATTAACCTTTTTTCTTCTGTAACCATCAGGCCAAAAACTCATATTTCAACAGCGAAAAGTAGGCCATTGACGGTTAAGACTTTTTTAAAGATCAATTTTAAAATATTAAAATTAAAGATACATTTGAACATTTGTTAATCATTTGGAATGTTCTCTGCTCGTGCCTTAATAACGAAATTTAAAAATTTTGTGATTTTAATCATGAATTTAGAGTAAACAGAATATTCAAAAAACATCATCTAAGGTGGCCACGATTCCTCTCAAAATGTATAAATTTAACCATTAAAATAGTTGAACACGTATCAGGAAGTAGATAAACCTTTTTAAAGGTTTGTGTTTATTTCATCATTTCATTCTATAATAGCAGGTTCTCCTTTGTAACACAGTTGAAGTTCCCATTTGTAACATGAAATACATAAAACTAAATCAGTCTTTGTTCAGAAATTATTCCAAATTCTTGATGATATTGAGAAAATAAAACATGTTCGGACAATATTTATTTGCATGTCATGATGTGCGTACTTATGAATGATTATTTCAATGAACAGAAAACGTGTTAGAAATAATGTGAAATAGGAAAGCGATATATTTAAGTTGCTTTTTAGTGTTTTTAAACTAGTTAGTCTCACAAGAGTCAAGGCAGGATTGGATGTGTTGGAACTTCAGAAGCAGAATAATGATGTTAGACTGGGTTAAAATATAGTAAAGGTAAAATAAATAGATGTTTTCATTTGTGTGCGTTCATTCATTTCCTACACAAAAGTCTTGTTGTTACAGATCATGCACCGTAACACCAAACACACTTTCTCACTCCGTTAAAACTAAACAAGAGTTTGTTAAAGAAATCATTTATGAAACAATCGTTGGTTAAAAACTAGTTAAGAAATGCCATTTTAAACCTTTGACAAACTGATAATCAATTGTAAAAACATTAATAAACAGATTCTAACATTTGTAACAAACATAGTTTTGCATAAATCTAAATTTACAAACAGTTTGTGACTGAACAGAAGATGGAAAGTCTTCCTGTTGGAACTCAAGACGACCTATAACACGATGGACGTCTGTGGGTTAAAACCGGCGCGTTTGTAAAGGGCGGTTATTGGTCTCGTGACTCTAGTATCTGTGACTCAACCGACACGTCGCAGGATGGTTTGAAGCTGGATTTGCAGTTAGACCAGTAGGACCAGTGCAGCTGATACATTTACATGCCAATGATTCTTGTTGTGTTGCTAATCTTTAAGTTAAGGTGTGACTAAAGAGCTTCAAGACAAAACAAAATAGTTTAAATGACAAAAAAAGGGGATTTTGGAAGACAGTGGTGACGGTGGTGATAGTGGCGCCGGTACAATGGAGACGAATCATGGACAATGGACAACAAACATGACATTTAGTCGACGCTCCAGGAACAAAAATCAAGGATATCTCTGTTCTCTGACGGAGAAGCTGAGTCACTGACCGACAGGAAATGTTCGCTTTAATGGACCACGACGGATGAAAACTAATACAAGTCGAGTCAGAAAAGTCAACAACATTTGACCATTTAGTAGGAAAACGCACGAGTTACAGCGTCTCGACCACATGGACTTAAAGTTCACAGTCTTCGTATAAAACCACGTCTTTAGAACGACTTTTCTGCAAATATGGAGTCACTTTGGAAACAAAGCTAGTTTCCATGACAACACAATACTGGAAGAAAACAATTTGCCAAATGATGTGACTTAATAATTCCTGCATGTTGAGCACAGATGTCCAGAGTCATCGCCAACACTTTCAGTTCCTGTTTCACTTCCAACACAGAGATGGACGAATGTTTGCAGTAGACGACGCACAACAGCAGAGAATATCATCGAGAATATCATCAAGAATATCATCGAGAATATCATCAAGAATATCATCGAGAATATCATCGAGAATATCATCGAGAATATCATCGAGAATATCATCAAGAATATCATCGAGAATATCATCAAGAATATCATCGAGAATATCATCAAGAATATCATCGAGAATATCATCGAGAATATCATCGAGAATATCATCAAGAATATCATCCAGAATATCATCCAGAATATCATCGAGAATATCATCCAGAATATCATCCAGAATATCATCGAGAATATCATCAAGAATATCATCCAGTCCTTCATGATGGGCTCAAGCAAATATAAGCAAATGTGTGATAATTATAACTGTTAGAAAATCTTTCAGTTTCAAGACCATTTAAAGCCAAACTTGTTTCACGCCGTGGAACGTTTTAATGCTAGTATTGACGACCAACAATTTAAATTAACTGAAAATCTACTTTAAAAAAAACACTGAATGCGAAGGAGCGACAAAGATTTTATACAGCTTGTGTTTTACTCATTTGTCGCTTTTTTACTGGTTTATTTTTAAGTAAAAATGAGCCCAAGATGCATCAAGACAAGAGTCACTGGCTTCGGTCACTTCTTTGGTCTTTTTAACCCAAATAAAATCTTCCAGAAAGATATAAACCCAACAACAGAAACTAGATAAAGTATATATGCATAACATTTATAAATCATTTCTGTTCTATTGATATTACTGTCTGAAAATTGAATTGTTATGGAAAGATTTTCTAGTGAAAATGAGTGAAACAAACTCTCTCATTCATTTTGCTTCTTTTATATGAAAGTCCGTTTGCGAACATTAAACATTAAACCAATAACTGTCCAAAAAAGGTGAAATGAAACATAGTTTTGAATTAAAAAGTGATGCTGAGTTAAATAAACATTAACTAACCTGTAAATTGGGAAATATATTGAACAATTAAAAATATATCATATGGTGTTGTTGAGTTGAAACGATTCATAATTATTATTAATTATGATTAATAATTAATTCTGACCTAAATAGAGCCACATAAATACTGTTTTATATACATTGTGGCCCAGGCTTGAATTATAATGAAATAACACATCAATTATCATTTAAACAGTTTAAAAAATGTATAGCTTATTGTCCGTTACACAGGTAAATGGATTTAAATCGATTTAAATGAAAAAAACGTTTGTTAAAACCACAATAAAATGTGTTTTTCATTCTGTTATACAGTCAACATCAGCAATTTTGAATTTTGCGGAAAAACCTGTCGAGTGTGTGTTTGCTTCTTACAGACGTGAACAAAAACACACTTGACGTCAAACAAGGTTCAGATCTTGAAGCTAAAACACATCCTGTGGATCAATATTGTGCGTGTAAGTGTGTGTAGTTGTGTAGTTGTGTAGTTGTGCAGCGGCCCAGGTGAACACGCAGCACAGCCTGCTTTCAGACACGATTCAATGAATGGAAGACAATGGTCCCTGAACGCACCACACCAGGTATTCACCGTAAATAAAAACCTTCAACATTATTATTATAGGATCTTTGATGCGCGTGCGTGAGAAGAAACACTTACGATCGCGTCGTTGTCCGCGTGCACCGCCATCTTGATCCGAGACCAGGTGAGAAGAGAGTCGATGTTCAGCGTCTGAGCCTCAACCAGGTCCAGGGTCTCCAGTCCTGACGGTCCACGACGCGCACGAAACGCACGACACCCCCTCCTCGCACGCGCACAAGTGGGAGGATATCTGATGACGTAGCTTTTCTGAGGCTCGAGCCTTAATCCCGTCTGTCGGTTAATCTCATTACACGCTTTAAATGAATCTGACAAGAACACGTTTATTTCAATAGAAATAAATAATTAATAATAATAATAAATAAATAAAAAGAGGTTCAATCGTGTGTCAGCTGCGCTCGTGCGGCGAGTGTTGAGTCAATATTTCGCAACGATTCTCGCCGAGCTTTTGTTCTAAAAATAGCTTTAATTAGGCCGCCTTCTGCCGCACGAGTCTCCCGGTCATGGACCAGAACCAGGAGGACCAGCAGCCGCGTCACGAACCGAGCCCCTCACTCGAGAGCTGGAGCAGAGCGGTGCTGCCCCCTGCAGGCAGTCGCGGGCATTACAGTTTCCATCAGCTTTTTAAATATCGTTAAATGGAAGTTTATCAAGAATATATGAAATAGTTCAATTAAACATTTAACGAGTCAAAACAACTAAACAAGTATTATTGTTTTTACTCCGCGTACATTCAGTTTATACTATTTTGAAAGAAAAACTTGTAGATTCAAATGTATGTTAATCCAAAATGCAGAAATGTGGGACACTATTATTAAATATATATATCAGTGCCATCAGAATATTGAAAGGTTGAATTTACGTTTAAAATATTGTAACGTTGAATTTGTTTTTATTGAATAATTGAATTCAATTATACAAATATTTTCAAAATGAATGACATAATTTCCCACACATTCAGTTTGATATTTTAATTTTAATATATATTTTCTAGATTCAATAGTTCAAAGCCTTTTAAATTTGAATATAAAAAACGATCACAAGATACAGTATTGACACGCGCATGCGCACTAGCCAACAGCGACCCCTGGTTTTTCACATCCCAGAAGAGCAAAATTGCAGTTTTTCGATGCATGAAGTATTGATTTACTCACTCTAGGTCCTGGACCAGGATCGTCAACACCTTTTAAAAAGCTTTGAACAGCAATTAAATGTGTGACGGTGTTTATTATTATTATTATTATTTCTCTTGTATATTTTGTACATATTGTATCCTTTTTCTAATTTGGTTAAACCAAACCAGAGATGTAAAGTACCACCGAGGATTCCATGTATGTAAACTAATATGTACTGTAATGTAAAGCTGCTCTTGAATGTTGATGAAACAGTATTTTATGGATAGTATATATTTGTGTATTATATTAATACGTCAGTATTTGGGTCAGTAAAACACGGTCAATAATGCAGGTGACGTCAAATCTGAGTGTTTTACGATCAAGGAGAGCTGTCAATCATGTCTGACTAATCCAACACAAAGTGGGTCACATGACGCGTATCCTTTGCTGTTTCTGAGCATTTATCACCAACTTGAACTCTTCAGTACATTTGTGCTGCACACAGAAGGTAATATATAAATATAAATTACTTACATCTCTGTACTTGAATGTGTTTACAGTTAATATAGAAACGTTAGGAGTGATTGACACATTTTTAGATAAACATTTTCACCGTTATTTTGGAATCCAACACCATGAATTGACACAGTGGCGCTTCTACGTCGTCACATGATTGTCAGCGCATCACATGATTGGCTGGAAATTCTAACAGGTAAGTAAGTAAGTAATATTTGTAGAGCGCTTTTCTAGACCAGGGTCACAAAGCGCTTAAACAATCAAAAAGAATACTCAATAAAATATTTACTTTAAAGATCAAGATAACACCGAGACAAACATCATCAAACACAGATGTTTCTTGAAGGAGTCAGTAGATCATCAAACACAGATGTTTCTTGAAGGAGTCAGTAGATCATCAAACACAGATGTTTCTTGAAGGAGTCAGTAGATCATCAAACACAGATGTTTCTTGAAGGAGTCAGTAGATCATCAAACACAGATGTTTCTTGTAGGAGTCAGTAGATCATCAAACACAGATGTTTCTTGAAGGAGTCAGTAGATCATCAAACACAGATGTTTCTTGAAGGAGACAGTAGATCATCAAACACAGATGTTTCTTGAAGGAGTCAGTAGATCATCAAACACAGATGTTTCTTGAAGGAGTCAGTAGATCATCAAACACAGAGATGTTTCTTGAAGGAGTCAGTAGATCATCAAACACAGATGTTTCTTGAAGGAGTCAGTAGATCATCAAACACAGATGTTTCTTGAAGGAGTCAGTAGATCATCAAACACAGATGTTTCTTGAAGGAGTCAATAGATCATCAAACACAGATGTTTCTTGAAGGAGTCAATAGATCATCAAACACAGATGTTTCTTGAAGGAGTCAGTAGATCATCAAACACAGATGTTTCTTGAAGGAGTCAGTAGATCATCAAACACAGATGTTTCTTGAAGGAGTCAGTAGATCATCAAACACAGATGTTTCTTGAAGGAGTCAGTAGATCATCAAACACAGAGATGGTTCCAAAGCTTAGGAGCAACAGTCTGGAAGGATTTCTCTCCTCTGGTCCTGAAGTTCAGGAACCATCAGTAGATTCTGATCCACAGACCTCAGAGCCCGAGCTGGGGTGTAAGTCTGGATCAGATCACTGATGGAAGGTCTGACCATGAATAGATCTGAAAGTAAGAACCAGAATTTTAAAATGATCCTGAAAGAAACTGGCAGCCAGTGAAGAGTTTGAAGGAGAAATGTGAGTTCTTCTACTAGAGCAGCCAGTGAAGAGTTTGAAGGAGAAATGTGAGTTCTTCTACTAGAGCAGCCAGTGAAGAGTTTGAAGGAGAAATGTGAGTTCTTCTACTAGAGCAGCCAGTGAAGAGTTTGAAGGAGAAATGTGAGTTCTTCTACTAGAGCGGCTCAGAATTCTGGCTGCAGAGTTTTGTATGAACTGCAGGCGAGAAGATCCTTCTGGTTTAGACATGAAAACAAACTATTTTAAAGTAGCTTGGTGCTCTGTTGGTATATATATATACATTTGTTAAATTAAAGTCCTGACCCGGGGACAATATCTCACTGACTAAGTCATTCTACATTCTCTCCATCACCTGTTCTCTGCTGTCCTTCTCTTTACTCTCCTCTCACTTCATCCTCCCTCTCCATTCACACCCCAGTAATCAGACACAACATAGAACAGACACATACTGTACACAACAATCACATAACTTCTAAAAGTATCTTCAACAATAAATCAAGATAAAACTCCAGCCATAAAATCAAGATGATTGATTGTATTGTTTATTTTAGTCGAACAGTGTTGAGTTCTACTTCATGTTGCTACGCCCTCTAACCGAGCTTCACCATTGGTTAATCCTCGAGGCCCTGCCTCGTCTCTGAGAAAGCTTATTAATAATGATATTAATATTAATACTACTAGCCTCACTTCCTCCTTTCCATCTGTGCAGCTCCTGCCAGTCTGTGAAAACATGAGGGATCAGCATTTTCACCAGCAGATGCAGCAGCAGCAGAGTTTTATGTGAGCGAGATCTGCACAACCTAAAAATGGTTATCAAAAGCAGAACCAAGGTCAAAAATAACAAGAACTGGAACATGGTCCTGGTCAGAGGCCATTAGCAGGTCATGGAACAGGAGTTGGCTTTTTTAAGCAGATGTTTCATTACTGAATATTTAAAAGTCTAAGGGAAATAACCTGATGTCATTTACAGGTACAGGTGAACTAAGTCAGGTGAACACTTCTTCAAGCAGCCACGTGGGAACAGGATCTAAGACACATGTCGTTCCAGTGACACAGGAAGGTGTTCCTGGTTCCAGGAGTACGAGGGTGAACAGTCAATGCATGGCTGAGGTTTTCCACGTGCAGAAGTTGATCATGTTTAGTATGGTTGGGTTTCTAGTGAAGAGTCCAGCTCAGGTATCTGGTCTGTTGGTTCAAGCGATGGAGATGGAGATGGAGATGGAGATGGAGATGGAGATGGAGATGGAGATGGAGATGGAGATGGAGATGGAGATGGAGATGGAGATGGAGATGGAGATAGCTACCTGCCCCTTTCATGCCCGTGCCTCCACCTCCTCATTGGCTAGGGCAGGGGTGGGCATACATGGTCCTCAGGGGCCACAGTGGCTGCAGGTTTTTGTTCCAACCGACCTGTAACATGAACCGTTTAACCAATGAAGTTTCAGATGAAACAAGCAACACCAGACTGACACTCAACTGATAAGGTAAGGTAAAACTTTATTGATGACACTCCTAAGACACCTGATTGGTCAAAAGGTGTTCTCTTTGAACAAAAACCTGCACCCACTGTAGCCCCTGAGGACAGAGTTTGCCAACCCCTAGGCTAGGGCATACTTCCTCGACATGGCGATGTGGTCAGTAGCCCACATTGTTCTAGGTCAAGTGAAGTAGGTCGTGGCCCGAAGCCTTAGTTGACTCTGACTTGACTTAGCAACTGTTTTTTCTGTTGCGGCGTGTGGCCATGTTTCAGATGTTGGTGTCAGGAGTGGCGTTCAGCTGGAGGTACATAGATCCCGTCGGTCCTAACCTTGGTGTTGACCAACAGCATAGCACGGTTAGAGGGCATAACACCGTGAAGTAGAACCCCGTTTTATCTTTTCATGACGTCAGATTGTACGAATGTCGTGAAACCTTCTAACCACGTCGTCCAGCTGCTCGCTGTTTCTTAGCCGAGTCCCAATAGAAGACAGTGCGGCTGGTTTCCTCCGTCCTATATGGACAAGTGAGCGAGTTCATTCAGCTTCTCAGAGACGAGGCAGGGCTTCGAGGATTAACCAATATCAAAGCTGGGTTGGAGGGCTTCTCACCATTTGTAGAACACGCAGGTTATGAATAGATCCTGCGAAACCTGGGTGTTGTACTTGATAAAGACATGTCTCTAGTTCAACACTGCAGAAAACTGACCAGAAACTGTTTCCTTCAACTGAGAAAAAACTCTGAACTTAAGAAAATGTTGTCACAACATGATCTGGATCTTATAATCCATGTGTTTGTGTCGTTTACACTATTGTAACAGTTTGTTTTCATGTCTAAACCAGAAGGATCTTCTCGCCTGCAGTTCATACAAAACTCTGCAGCCAGAATTCTGAGCCGCTCTAGTAGAAGAACTCACATTTCTCCTTCAAACTCTTCACTGGCTGCTCTAGTAGAAGAACTCACATTTCTCCTTCAAACTCTTCACTGGCTGCTCTAGTAGAAGAACTCACATTTCTCCTTCAAACTCTTCACTGGCTGCTCTAGTAGAAGAACTCACATTTCTCCTTCAAACTCTTCACTGGCTGCCAGTTTCTTTCAGGATCATTTTAAAATTCTGGTTCTTACTTTCAGATCTATTCATGGTCAGACCTTCCATCAGTGATCTGATCCAGACTTACACCCCAGCTCGGGCTCTGAGGTCTATGGATCAGAATCTACTGATGGTTCCTGAACTTCAGGACCAGAGGAGAGAAATCCTTCCAGACTGTTGCTCCTAAGCTTTGGAACCATCTCTGTGTTTGATGATCTACTGACTCCTTCAAGAAACATCTGTGTTTGATGATCTACTGACTCCTTCAAGAAACATCTGTGTTTGATGATCTACTGACTCCTTCAAGAAACATCTGTGTTTGATGATCTACTGACTCCTTCAAGAAACATCTGTGTTTGATGATCTACTGACTCCTTCAAGAAACATCTGTGTTTGATGATCTACTGACTCCTTCAAGAAACATCTGTGTTTGATGATCTACTGACTCCTTCAAGAAACATCTGTGTTTGATGATCTACTGACTCCTTCAAGAAACATCTGTGTTTGATGATCTACTGACTCCTTCAAGAAACATCTTAAGACGTTTTTATTTGTTCAGGCTTTTCCTTGATTTTCTGGAACTCCTGTTGTGTTCTCAGTTTTATCTTGATCTTTAAAATATAGTTTATTGAATATTGTTTTGATTGTTTAAGCGCTTTGTGACCCTGGTCTGGAAAAGCGCTATATAAATACAAATGACTTACTTACTTACTTAGATAACTCAGGGGTTTTTAGTGCAGCACTTGTTATTTTTGAGGTGTGTAGTTTATTCTTTTGACTTCTAACCTGTGGGTATTGCAAGTGGGCTGCAAAATCTTTCCCAAAATGGTATCAATTTTTGTGGGAGGGTGGATGTAATTATATAAAAATAAAAATACACATGATAATGTTTTAAATGTTAAAACTCTTTAAGTTTAAAAGCATATTAAACATTTTCAGATATTATTTTCATTATATTGTTTTTCCTTTCAGTATTTTACACGTGACAAGGAAATGAGAAAAATGGGTTTTTGACACTTAAAAGTGGGCCCTGAGTTGGAAAAGGTTTGGGGATCATTGCTTTACACAATGACCTTGACATTTATATTTCCAAAGAAGGTCTGCAGACCAACACGACCGACATGGATTCATGAAACACGTCGTTGGTGGTGTTTGACTCACTGAACCGTGTTTATACACAAGTTACAGTTGAATTATGAAGCAGAAGACGTGGATAAACACAGCAGCAGGTCTGTCTTGTGTCGTCCATGTTCTCTGGTGTTTCCTGTCAAACATCGTCAGCAGACAAACAAACACATGTGGACACATGTTCTCAACAGTTGGATCGAGAGAAAACCCGGAGAAAGTACCAGATACAGTCTTTTGATTGTGTTTATGCAGCTCCATGAGGTCACAGTAAAACTATAATAATAATTATTACTATATATTATTATTTATTATAATTATATTCATTAAAGACTTCCCACATATTCTTAATTTTATTTGTGGAAATATATACATATACATATACATATACATATACATATACATATACATATACATATACATATACATATAAATATACATATACATATACATATACATATACATATACATATACATATATATACATATAAATATACATATACATATACATATACATATATATACATATAAATATACATATACATATACATATACATATACATATACATATACATATATAT
Organism: Callionymus lyra; assembly: GCF_982586985.1. Lineage (NCBI taxonomy): Eukaryota > Metazoa > Chordata > Actinopteri > Syngnathiformes > Callionymidae > Callionymus > Callionymus lyra. Next base: position 1,593,017 of record NC_141828.1, read on the forward strand.
ACATATACATATTTAGTTAGTTTAGTTTATTTCAAAGGACAATGTGCAGTTACATTATACATATACATATACATATATATAAATATACATATACATATACATATACATATATATACATATACATATTTAGTTAGTTTAGTTTATTTCAAAGGACAATGTGCAGTTACATTATACATATACATATACATATATATACATATAAATATACATATACATATACATATACATATACATATATATACATATACATATACATATACATATACATATACATTTACATATACATATACATATACATATACATAAACATAAACATAAACATATACATATACATATACATATACATATACATATACATATACATATACATATACATATACATATACATATACAGTACATGTACATGTACAGTAAGTTAGTAAGTGTTATCTCCGGGTCAAGATGTCCAGAAGTCTCGAAAAAACAAATGTGTTTGAGGTATCCCTTGCGTTGTCTTTGGGTCAAAGGTCAACGACCTCCCTGGCTTGCATAAATAGTAACATATGCAGTGGCGAAGGCCGTTCACCTTGACCCCACAGAGAACACAAGGGATACCTCAAACACATTCGTTTTCAGGACCCAGAGAGACAACACAAGGGTTAATGGCTCAGTACAGTATATAATGTGAGGAAATATAATCGCACAATCTCTGATCTCATGACTTAATTAAGTTTTTGATCAATTTAGGAATAAAATAATAATATTTATCCGTATTTATCAGTCAGTATAATTATCTAATATATATATATTGTTGCAAATAATAATATTTAGTTCTTAATAATTGTATTCTGTGTCTTTCCTGCACGTCCATCTCCCCTCAGGGTGATGTTGGTTCTGAAGTCTCAGCATCAGCTCCTCCTCTCGCGGGATCTGATGCTCTCTGCCTCCTCCTCCCCCCCTCCCTCCCTGGTCTCCCCCTCCCTCCCTGGTCTCCCCCTCCCTCCCTGGTCTCCCCCTCCTGTCATGGCTGCGGAGGCTGCCGGTCGGGATGAGGCGCTCACCGTCACCCGACCCGCAGACTGCACAGAGATGCAGGTAAGATCACGTTCGTTTGGGGTTTTGTTTTTCCACCTGCTGCAGGTGAGCGCGGCGCGTGCACGGAGGCTCACTGCGCAGGTGCAGCCGATGTTTGCGTGGGATGCGAAGGATGCGGACGAGATGTTAGGAGGAGGAGGAGGAGGAGGAGGAGGAGGAGGAGGAGGAGGTGTTGGGAGCAGGACTGCAGGGAAGTGTCAGTTTATGGCAGCAGAAGTGAAACCAACACACGTTACAAACGCACTCGGACACACTTGCAGTTTCCATCCGAGTGTGTCGTCGTGTGATCATAGAAAAACGAGGATCCACGAGGATTCACGAGGATCCACGAGGATTCACGAGGATTCACGAGGATTCTCGCAGGTTTTCTTCCATCGGTGTGTGATGCGAGCAGGTGAGACATCTCTTCTCTCGGTGGACCATGAGTCGAGATGAAGACACTCACGAGTCTCTTCAACAGACTCTTCTTAAAGTAAAGTATCTTTATTTAGTGTAACGCGTGACTTGATCAAGAGCATCTTTAAATAGTTAAAATCCATGTTGAACTGCAACAATTCTCAATGATTACAACTGGTGTTTGTCGAGGAACCTTCAGGGATATAGTTATATTTATAATAAATATTTTTAATACCGTGATTATTTACCGTGATTGTAGTTTTTATTGCGAACAAGGTCTGTGAAGTTCGACCACAAATACACAACTCCTAGGTTTTTCTACGACAAAATAAACACAATGAAGTAGCAAAGAATTTGAATTGAATTTGAATAAAAACATTGATAATGTATTTGTCACTAAATAAGTACAAATACATGCAGTAATTACACAAAAGTCAAGACATATACTGTAGAACTACATACAGATTTCAGTTGTCGGTGAGTTTTCTCAATTGAATCAACGTTTTTTTGTTGACACACAACAGTAAACACGGCTGGATTGAAAAACAACAACATACAAGAATCAGTCCTTGTCAAGTTCAAGTGTTTTATTTTGTCTTTTTTTTTTACGCTGCCGTCTCAGCAACTGCTCATTCAAGACGAGCGCACGAGTCGCATCATTTTTGTCCTGCTTATTATTGTGTGGTTCAGTGGTTTGACTCACAACCGTTTGAATCCAATTAACTAAGAATTCGATGTAGAATTTGTAGTAAATTGTTGTGTATTAAGTAAGAAATGATATGTTTGCTGGTTCCAGAGAAACAGGAACATGAAGCCACATGACGGAAATGATACAGTATTTTTAACTGTCTTTAGATCCTGACGATAACAGTAATTAAAGACAAAAAAAGTAAAGTATCTTGTTTACGACATGATTGTCTTATTTCAAACTATATAATTCTCATTATAATTATAGTGAAGATCCTGGTTTGATAGACTTTTTGGGGAGTTTCATGGTTTTAATGCTTAAAAAGTTAATTTATTATTCTCAATATAACATTTGTACCTGCAGTATTTCTCACTATAATATTTGTACAATATTTCTCACTTTAATATTTGTACAATATTTCTCACTATAATATTTGTACAATATTTGTACAATATTTGACACTATAATATATATACAATATTTGTCACTATAATATTTGTACAATATTTCTCACTATACTATTTGTACAATATTTGTCACTTTAATATTTGTACAATATTTCTCACTATAATATATATACAATATTTGTCACTATAATATGTGTGCAATACTTCTCACTATAATATATATACAATATTTGTCACTATAATATTTGTACAATATTTCTCACTATAATATTTGTACAATATTTGTACAATATTTCTCACTATAATATTTGTACAATATTTGTCACTTTAATATTTGTACAATATTTCTAACTATAATATATATATACAATATTTGACTCTATAATATTTGTACCTGCAGTATTTCTCACAGTAATATTTGTAGTACAGTATTATAGAATGAATCCACCATCTGTCAGTTTTCATGGTAACCAAAACACATTCTTGGAATTTTTAGTAGTTTTTGAACAAAGACCAAACTCTTGATGAAAAAGTTAGTTTTTGGTAAAAAATCCTCCAGATTGTGTTTCTTGTGAAAGTTTTCACTGATTCTGTTTAGTACCAGTGAGTACAAGTACGTATTTAGACTCGAACCATCTGAGTTTTTCTGGATGATTTTAAATTTCCCTCTCGATCGACTCTGATGTAATTGTTTGCTCGTGAAAGTTTCCTGAATGAACTTCATTGATGCTCGAGCCGCTCGTGAGAAACCAGTTCGTCTGCTTTGAGGTTTGAAAGCGACTGAGATGTTCGTCTCTCATGCTTGATGTTGTTGTTAATGTTGACATCGAACCTTTTACCACAAACTTTCTCTTTCTCTGATTATTAAATATCTTGAATATATATATTTATTTTCCCCCTCAATTTAATTATAATCAAGTTTCCCTTTATACAATATTTGTTGTTAAATACACATGTATAAATGTAGACTCTGGTGAAAAGATACTTTGAACATGAGTCAGATTATGCTGCATCTTTATTTGAGGGATTAAAAGAGTCTGGTGTGGATGGACCTGCAGGAGACCAGACCAGACCAGAGATTATTTCTGCATCACACATGTTTTTCTTCTTCTTGTTTCTTTTACGTTGCAGGTGTGACTTGTTTATTTTACTAATCTCAACATCTGTCTTTAAAATTCACAGATTATTTTCTGATTCGACGTTTGTGTTCATCCTTATAGTATCATTTAAACTTTTGTATATTAATGAGCAAAATACAGTTTAAAACATATAGTTTAATTTAAAAAAAGAATGTAATCATAAGAAATAATGTAGAGAAGCGACAATTATAATAATATTAATAATATTAGCTGTTATTTTATTAACAATATATTATTATTAACCACTTAAATAATAGTTTAAAAGTTTATACTAGTATTTAATATTACCTGCTGTAGTGACGATACAATTTATAGGATGTATAGTCGTTAATAACAATAATTAAAATAACAATAATTACATTGCAATAGTGAAAGTGTTGACTGAAGTGATAAAGTGTTTCAAGTATTTGCTTTTCTAGCATCTTAGTGACAAAAATACACATTTAGTTTGTTTCTATACAAACAAAAAATGGTGTCAATAGTAAAATAACGGCTGTTAAACCACGTCGTTGTTAAATGACCAACATCATGTATCTGATGCTCCTGTTTAAAAAATAAAATCTGTTTCCAGGTGAAGGAGGAGAACATGACGGTCGACGTGGAGGCGGCGGCTCGTTTGCAGGAAAACGCCATTCAGTGCAGAGACGTGTGTCGATCGTACGGTAAACTGAAGGTCCTCAGTAACCTCAACCTCACGGTGCCACAGGGACAGATGTAAGTCACAATAAAACATAAAAAAACCTCATAATATATGTAACTGTGGCTCTAATATTTGTTGTATAAATCATTTGTTTTTTATTTCTTATGTAAATTCTTATATTTATGTTTAATATGTACCATTTGTGATTTTGCTCTAAGTTTATTTAAGTTTCCGTTTCTCGAGATCTCGTGGGTTCTCGCGTGATTAGACGTCGCTAGAAGAAGAAAACTTGACCCATGTTAAAAGTTTATAAGAGCTGAAGTAAATTAAAGAAGAAGAAGAAGAAGAACAACAACAAAGCAACTTAAGAAAGTAAAGAACCCCTCGTTGGCTGCATGCGACTCGAGGGGTTCTTTACTTTCTTAAGTTGCTTTGTTGTTGTTGTTCTTCTTCTTCTTCTTCTTCAATTACATAAGAAATAATAAAACAAAGGATTTATACCAAAAATATTAGAACCACAGTCACAATATATGTCTTTTTTTTATTTATCCAGTAGCATTAAATATGTTTAATTACGTTTAAATGTGTTAAAATCAGAGCATTTATTTAAAAAAGTATAATCTCTCTTATTATGTTCTGTACATTCATAATTTACCATTTATTTCAATACAGTTCTGGAAGTTAATGATCTGTTTATTTGTATTATTGTTGTTGTTTACTTTCGTTAAGCGAGTATTTGATCGTGTCGCAGTTACGGCTTGTTGGGTCCCAGCGGTTGTGGTAAGACCACCCTGCTGAAGTGCATCGTGGGAACCCTCAAAATATCTCGAGGGCAAATCACAGTTCTGGGAAAACCGCCGGCGTTCCCTGGTCACGAGATCCCGGGTCGGATGGTGGGATACATGCCTCAGGTAGACATGTTTTTATCTGACAGTATGAAGATGATTGAATGTATGGATGGTAATATTCACTGATCATCTACGTGAAGTTAATCGATCAATAAACACGTGACAACATCGTCCATAATACCTTTTGTTGTGACCGACATTAAGACGTTGGTGTTAAATATGACACGTCCAACGCTCACTGTTGTCATGACGACAAGCAGCGAGCTGTGACCTGGACACGGAGAAATTTAAAACCAGAATCTACTTATAGCATCTGTATGGTGACCATGAGACGCCCACCGTCCTGATAGTAAGTAAAGTAAAGTAAAGTAAAGTAAAGTAAAGTAAAGTAAAGTAAAGTAAAGTAAAGTAAAGTAAAGTAAAGTAAAGTAAAGTAAAGTAAAGTTTATTTGTAAAGATCTTTCTAGACCAGGGTCAGAAAGAACTTTAACAATACAGAATTTTAAAATGATCCTGAAAGAAACTGGCAGCCAGTGAAGAGTTTGAAGGAGAAATGTGAGTTCTTCTACTAGAGCAGCCAGTGAAGAGTTTGAAGGAGAAATGTGAGTTCTTCTACTAGAGCAGCCAGTGAAGAGTTTGAAGGAGAAATGTGAGTTCTTCTACTAGAGCAGCCAGTGAAGAGTTTGAAGGAGAAATGTGAGTTCTTCTACTAGAGCAGCCAGTGAAGAGTTTGAAGGAGAAATGTGAGTTCTTCTACTAGAGCAGCCAGTGAAGAGTTTGAAGGAGAAATGTGAGTTCTTCTACTAGAGCAGCCAGTGAAGAGTTTGAAGGAGAAATGTGAGTTCTTCTACTAGAGCGGCTCAGAATTCTGGCTGCAGAGTTTAGTATGAACTGCAGGCGAGAAGATCCTTCTGGTTTAGACATGAAAATAAAATAATCTTTTCAAATGACTGTTTTGTAGTTCAATTTAAAGTGATAGTTGACCCTAAATTCCCTCATGTTCTACTCTCATGTCAACTAATGTTGATTATCTTCAGAGTAATGTGTTCTTTTTAGAGTTATAGACAAAAACGTTTGTTCATTTTAATGTAGCGACTGGACAAATACCTTACCTTACCTCGCTCTTGTTTCACACCTCAAGTCTACTTTCTACACAGGAAGTGCTCGCGCTATTAACCAGAGTGTTTCCTGTCTTTGTAGCATGTTAGCATTTTAGCTTCTGCTACAAACATACTTAAAGACTTTTTATAGATTTTTAGTATTATTAAATTCTTCATATTGTGTATTATATTCCTTATATTTTGTATTATATTCTACATATTGTGTATTATATTCCTTATATTTTGTATTATATTCTACATATTGTGTATTATATTCCTTATATTTTGTATTATATTCTACATATTGTGTATTATATTCCTTATATTTTGTATTATATTCTACATATTGTGTATTATATTCCGGTTACCAAAGATTTTTTTAGATTGTATAATTGTTTATCGTGATATAATCCTTCATTCTACTGACGTGAGATCTTAGTTAAAGTCATGAAGAAAAGTGGTGACTATAGTTGTGTTTGTGGTGCAGGATCTTGCGTTGTACACTGAGTTCACCATCAGCGACACACTCAACTTCTACGGCAGAATCCATGGACTCACGTCCAAGGAAACCAAGGCTCGCACAGACTTCCTGGTGGACTTTCTGGACCTGCCACAGAAGAACAAACTGATACGAAACCTGAGGTGTGAGAACAGTTCAACTCGTGCTCCTCCTAAGAAGTTGATATTCATGTGTGTTTTATCGTGTTTAAGTTCTCCGGGTTGATGTCAAAGGTCATCGTGCAAACGTTGTCTCTGAACTTCTCCATGTTTTCTCAGTCGACCTGACGCGGATCTAAAGTGTGTAGTTAGTTGTGTCACCTTTGCACTGTTTTAACACGTACACTAAAAAGATAAGACTACAAAGAGATAAAGATGTAAACAAGTCGTCATAAAACTTTATTATTAAATGTAATAAACAAGGATTGAGCTCAGTCTATTCCAGAACCAGTTTTCTTACGACTGTACTACTGAAATATTAGATGTTCTTTTGCAGTTTCTTTTGCATTTTTACAAAGTTTAACCTTCATTCTTGACTTTTGTATTCTGTGATTATTATTATTATGATTATTGAGCTTCTCTAACATATCACTGTCTTGTATTCATGAGAGATTTACGACTTCATATTAAACCTCACGACCATTTATTTCAAGTAAGAACAAACTTTTCTTCTGATCCAGGAAATTAAAACACAATGTTTTTGATAGTGTTCATTTTCCTGGTTATATATAGAATGTTTCTATTATTATATTATTATTATTATTATTATTATTATTATTATTATTGTTGTTATTATAATTATTATTCTTATTTTTCTTATTCTTATTGTTGTTGTTGTTGTTGTTGTTGTTGTTATTATTATTATTATTATTGTTATTATTATTATTATTATTATTATTATTATTATTATTATTGTTGTTATTATTAGATAGACTTTATTAATCCCTCTGGAGATCTGGGTTTCTAGTCCACATCAGACGATAGTTTCATAAAATATGAAGAAGAACAAAATGCAAATAAAGAACAAAATGCAGATATAATGAACATAGATCAAAGGAAATAACGCAGAGATGATAGAAACATAGAATAACATCCTCCTTTCACTGCGCTCTAGTTTCCAAGCATATAATGACTGAGACGAACAAACAGCTTTGAAATAATCATCTGTGTTTTCTTGTCTGTTTATTCGCCGAGTCGTGACTAAATTGCTCAGAGCTTCTCGGTCCATCAGCATCATTAGTGTGTGTTAGTGTCGTCGTTATAGGTTTGAACTTTTGTACTTTCTCTGGTGTGATGTGTGAGTTTGACACTTACACACTTTATTTACAGCAATAATACTGTGTTGTGGGTTAGTATCTTATGGGTTGTTGTACTTTGTGTTTAAAAATCTCAACGAAATATCTCTTGACAGAAACTTCCACATGACTCAGTGACACAGGTTTTTTTCTGAGGAAAAGACTAAAAATAATATTGTTAACAATTGATATGGTATTTTTAATGCAATATAAACACAATGTCATCCATGATTTTAGGTCTTCAGAGCCTATAATCAAATATGAAACAACATTTCCTTACAGAGAAGCTTGAAACTGAAAAAAGAATGAAAAAAACAACTCTGTCTGCAATAATAACCATAATAACCAAGAAACAAATTAAAAAAACAAAAAACAAACAAGAAATAAAACCCACAATGTCTTTTCTCGCTTGATCTATGAATTAGTTGATTCCTCGTGTTGTAATTGTAACGTTTTAATAATAAAAAAGTGAATATTTTACGACATTTTTAGGTTTAAAAACATGAATTTTGCCTCATGTGTTCCATGAAAACAGAGCTGAAGTGAAACTACTGAAGAATGAAAGCTATTCCTGGTATGAGCAACAAACACACAAACGTCTCGACGGTTTCTCACGACTTTTCACGTCGTCTCGTCATGATTACATTTTGGGAGTTTTTAATTTAACAATATGAAAAAATGTGAGACTTTAAATGATGTATTTGTGACGTGTGTCGTCGGGCCGGTTCTTCATGGTTCTGGCGCTGAAGAAGACTTTTACGAAATGATACCAAAGACACCTGTTAACCCTCGAAACACCTTCTCTGTCGCAGCGGGGGTCAGAAGCGACGGGTGTCTCTCGGCGCCGCTCTGCTCCAGAACCCAGAGCTGCTGATTCTGGACGAGCCCACGGTCGGCGTCGACCCGGTTCTGAGGTCCAAGTGAGTCCAAATAATCACCAGTTGCTACAGTTGGTTTTGATATGAAGCACAATCCTGTATTTCACAAATCTTAACCCTTACGTTATCTCAGGGTCAAAGTGACCCACAGGCCTGAAACCCTCGGGTCACCTTGACCCTGAGATAACACAGTTAACAGGGTTAACCAAATATTTCTTGACAGATCCTGACTTTCAATGCATGTCCTATTATTTTTAAACCTATTTTTTTTTTTTAACAATAACAAAACAGCTTCATTTATTCCAATTTCTGTTTAAATTAATTCTTATACTTTTTTATTTCAAACCAAAGAAACAATGATTTTAATGAAGCAGAAATAAACACAAAAACACCAATTTAATTAGAATGATTGACACAAAAACACTGTATTTTTAAACTCTGAACTATATACTATTTCGACTGAAAAGTATTTGGTCAGTGCTTTGAATGAATGTGGCGTCGAGTAGAGTACATGAGAGTATATAATAACTATGAACATTAAGTAGAGTACATAAGAGTACATAATAACTATGAACAATGAGTAGAGTACATGAGAGTACTTAATAACTATGAGTGATGAGTAGAGTACATGAGAGTACATAATAGAGAACATGAGAGTACATAATAGAGTACATGAGAGTATATAATAACTATGAGTGATGAGTAGAGTACATGAGAGTACATAATAGAGTACAGAATAGAGTACATAATAGAGTACATAATAGAGTATATAATAGAGTACATGAGAGTACATAATAGAGTACATGAGAGTACATAATAGAGTACATGAGAGTACATAATAGAGTACATAATATAATACATAATAGAGTACATAATAGAGTACATACTAGCGTACACAATAGAGTACATGAGAGTACATAATAGAGTACATGAGAGTACATAATAGAGTACATGAGAGTACATAATAGAGCACATGAGTGTACATAATAGAGTACATGAGAGTACATAATAGAGTACATGAGAGTACATAATAGAGTACATGAGTGTACATAATAGAGTACATGAGAGTAAATAATAGAGTACATGAGAGTACATAATAGAGTACATGAGAGTACATAATAGAGTACATGAGAGTACATAATAGAGTACATGAGTGTACATAATAGAGTACATGAGAGTAAATAATAGAGTACATGAGTGTACATAATAGAGTACATGAGAGTACATAATAGAGTACATGAGAGTACATAATAGAGTACATGAGAGTACATAATAGAGTACATGAGTGTACATAATAGAGTACATGAGAGTAAATAATAGAGTACATGAGTGTACATAATAGAGTACATGAGAGTACATACTAGAGTACATCAGGTCCCAGTATAATCGTGTCTCCTCAGGATCTGGCAGCATCTGGTGGACATCGTGAAGACGGGGAAAGTGTCCGTCATCATCACCACTCACTACATCGAAGAGGCGCGACAAGCGAACGTGGTGAGATCAACATTCAAGACACTCTGAAACGAGAATCTTTCTCCAGATCACGGTTCGATGGGAAGAACCGACTCTGACTGAAGCTTTGTGTAGACGCTGTGGTGCGTGGAATGTGTAGTTGTGGACTTACGAGGCTGACCTAAAAACACAGTAATGAGCTTTTGTGCGAAGAATAATCGCACATGTTGATGTGAGGCCCGTCAGTTCCATAGAGACTCTGTGTCCAGAACAACTGAAGAACATGACTGCCTCTCACCCATACTAGCTGGGACAGGCTTCACCCCCGCAGCAGTAGCAAATGAATGTCCAGTGATCCCTTGTTTATCACGGACGTTCTGTTCAGAAATACACACTTTCAACAGAATCCCATGATGCTTTGCCGCCCAGTCTTACAATCAAGGGACATAGATGTTTGATATAAATACAGTGTTAAAGTCACTTATTGTGTGTGGAAAGTATCAAATGCATCATGGGAGCTCACTGGTTTGTTGGCACCAGAAGTGAGGCGAGTGTGTTAATTAGTTCTGTGGTTGTGTTGAAGTTTTTCTGCTCTTTGAATAAAACTCAGTGTAAACAAGGAGTTTTGAGAGACTGTGGAAGAAACTTATTCTTAACATATGCTTCTGTTCAAAGTTTATTCTACTGTGAGGGTTTTGTTCCGATGAACCGACCTCTGCCCAGTCTTGATACCTGGTGGTGATAAAGAAGGACAGACACACGAATGAGTTTAAGAGAAAATGCAAGTTTAGTGAAATATGCAAAACAGAAATCTATCAGAGACGTCTTCAAGTGCCGATTACTGAGTTCTAATGAAATAGCGGATCTTTTAAGTGAGAATATTCAGGTAAACTCTTCTAGTCATTCATGCATGTATGGTTGTTCAGATACTTTAAACACTTGTCTTCTAAGATGGTCGTGCCACATGGTGTTTTTTGGGAAGTTACCGCAGTTTGTTGTCGTCTAGAGAGAATCTGTTTATCAGTTGACTTACGCAGATGTCTGTCCTTGTCCTTGACTAGCTGAGAGATTGTTGTGTATCTCTCAGTGTGAGAGTAGGTTTTTACCTGAAGAACAGCTGAGAACATGGATATTAATGCAAGGCAATGATTATTTAATATGAATTAAATATGAAAGATTATCAGTTAATCAAGTGATTATTTGAAATGTGTGTTAAATGTAGATGATCGATTACAGTAAAATTGTCATATCCTTACAGTACATAATCTTAGTCTCCGTATATTTTGCCTTTTGTACTTATATATATATATATATATATATATATATTGTGTTTATAGTTTATCTTATATATTCACATATGTTTAAATTTGGTATATTTATTATTTTATTGTATTTGTTTCGCACGTGTTTATCTGTAACCGGCGCTGCTAAGAATGCGTAGATCAATAAAGTATCTATTATTATGATTATTATGATTATTATTACATGAAAAACACACTAAAGTCTTCCCTTTACAACACTTTACATTCTGTGTGTGAGTTGTGATGCATTCACTTTATAACTGTGTAGTTTTGGTGACGATATGTGTTTCATATTTTCCTTCACGTCATTTATATATTTATTATTAGTTCAGTGTTCTTGTCTAACATCGCGTCTATATTTAACAATGTTACTCATGGGAACATTTTTCTTTCACGCTCAGCAAAACTCTTTGAATTCACTTCTTTCGGCTTCGATTTTGCCTTTTTTCGCAGTAATTCTTTTTTTGGATAAACTTGATCAAGAAAAAAATGCTTCTTGGTTGAAATCTTGTCATTTGTATTGAGTTCAGTCTAGTTTTGTTCCTGGTCAACGATAGACTTGAATATTTTTGGCATTTAATACCATTTGTTTAAATAATCAAACTTTTAAATACATCAAAACCAATAAAAAAAAAATTATATATATATTTTTCAATCTTTAGATGTTGCAGCAGATCAACAATCACAGAAACAACACAATCACATAAACAACACAATCAAAGCCAAACACAAATAAAAATATCCGTCACTAATGCAGTTCTAAGTGATCGAGAGTCGATGGTTTAACTATTTTAAACTTGTTATTTTCTCCATAAACCTATATTCATCAAACAACAAGTCAATACATTAATCATTGATGGACTTTTACTGAATATAAAACCAGGTTAATGAAGTTGAAGTAAGAGTAATTTTTTTAATCTCCTCTGACTGACTCATGCAGACACAAACATAAACTGTTGGATGATAACGTTCTTGAATCTTATCAGTGGAGCTGAAGTGACTCAGATGTTGTTCAGGAGGTTCCAGGTTCGACTGTGTTGACTCACCTGGATCCTGGCAGTAAAGACGTAGTTAATCATCACCTGCGTGAATCTCATTTATGGAATCATAACAGAAGAAAGTCTCCATAAGAGTTAGTTTTGGATCAGTAACAAAACATGTAGTTCAGTCTTGGTTTGTGTTCGAATAACTTTAACCTTGTTCCAGTCGCACACAACACCTTGTTTCATTTAATAAATGATCCAGATTACACTTGATTACATGTTAGTCAACCCTTGTGTCCCTGACTTACATAAATACACATGCAGTGGTGGAGGTTGTTGGCCTTGACCCAGAGACAACACAAGGGATACCATGAACGCATTTGTTTTTGGGCCTTTGGGTCACCTTGACCCTAAGATAACACAAGGGATACCACAAACCCATTTCTTTTGGGGCCTTTGGGTCACCTTGACCCAGAGAAAACACAAATGCTACCAAAAACACATTTGTTTTCGGACCTTCGGGTCACCTTGACCCAGTGACAACATAAGGCTTAACTAATGTTCAAATATAAATGATGATATTGTTTAATTTAAACAAATGTTTAATTTTGTTCAAACAAACCTTGAGATATTTTATTCCTTCATACGTTTCAAGAGGATCAACTTTCTTTAAGTCTCTGGAATCAACGCTCAGCATCAGTGGTTCGTCGTCTTTAATCTCCTTTAAGAAGGAATTCAAATGTTTCCACGAACAGCGTAATCCCTTCCTGTCGTTCTTTGCTTCTTATCTTCCGTCGAGAATTGTTAACACAACGAGCCTGAAATATCTGAGGCTAATAAATCACTTATTTCTGATAATCCTCCGGAATATTTGCTGCAGAGAAAGAAACGCTGACGTTTAGAGGACAAGGAACAACAAATGAAACACTTTATCTTGCACTGGTCGAGGAAAACTACACAATAAACACAACTTAAAAGTGTTTGTATATTATTATGAATAATGACAACTGTTCATAATAAGTGGAAAAGAACAAAAGTAACACTACGTCTGAGGATGTGATTTTCTTCCATGGATCTTTGGCTTCACTCGTCTAGAGATAGATTGTCTTCTAAAAGTCCACTTTACCATTTGTCTCCAACCCAGTTCTCAGCCGGTCGCACAGAAACAGAACTGAAACCGAACAGAAAAAAAAAAATGTTGGTATAAATTCTCTTCTATTGATCGTTACTGTGTGAAGTTTTCAAAGAGATCATAGAAACATTGGCCTGTGACTCTTGCAGTCTGAGATGAAGAAGACTACAGTTACCTAACGTCACCATGGTTCTACGGATGTGAGGTCGTCTGGAGGGCTTCATGACGTAGAACTGCTTTACGGCAGTGAGTGAGAGAACTCTAGATGTTCATACGACTGAAGGATCTTTGGAAGTTTCCAGGAAGGTCAACAGGAAAAATGACCGACACATGATCTCAACTGAGTCTTTTGTGGATAATTGTATGAACATGTTTAGAAATTTTTGTTATGAAACCACTTGTATATTCCCTCCAGGTGGGTCTCATGCGGAACGGTCACCTGTTGGCCGAGGGTCACCCTGAAGCCGTCATGAAGCAGCACAGCGCCTCGGTGAGTACCTTCGTGGACCCTTTTCTGGTCCAGTCTGACCCGTGTCCCTGCGAGCAGACCCTGGAGTGCGCCTTCCTTCAACTGTGCGAGTCCTCGGACCAGAACAGCCTCCCTCAGGGCTCGAGTCCTGACGGGGTCCTGCAGGCGAGCCAGTCCTTCTGCAGCAGCAGGGACGAGAGTCGACCTATACTCGCCGAATCCAAGGGCGTCCAGAAACATTCAGGTGCAGAAAACAAATCCCTTCCTAGACCATGTGAGATGTAACGCCTCCTTGACTGCAGCGAGCTGGAAGGTGCGAGCCTGTCACATGTTGCCAAAATGGAGGAACATCATCGCCCTGGTGTTGAAGAACCTGGTCCGGATGAAGAGAACACCAGGGTCAGTCACGGTTCTCTCCTCATCTTTACTTTACAGCTTTGAAAATAAAGGTGACGACGACGTTGTGTTCTTGTGCAGAGCGTTGTGTTTCCAGTTCCTGCTGCCGGTCATCCAGATCTCCCTCATCTGTCTGTGCGTGGGCGGAGATCCCAGCGGCGTCAAGGTGGCCGTGGTCAACAACGAGACGTCGGCGTCGGGCTACAGTCACTCTGTGCTCAGTTTCTTCGACAACTCCAGCGTGGAACAGGTGAGATTCCAACTCATGATCTCAAGACTGTTGTTGCTGTTTGCATATTTCCAAAGCAATTAAATGAATATAAAGAAAGAAGCAGAGTACCGTATTTTCTGCAATATAAGGTGCACTTTAAAGCCTGTAATTTTCTCAAAAAACAACAGTGCGCCTTATAATCTAGAGCGCCTTACACATAAACATTACTTGGTGGGTGACTTGTTTACACTTTTATGACTACGACGACTGAGCCCACACGCTGTGGGCGGGATTACATCAGTGAGTCATCACGGAGTGGGATTTACGAGGCACATCACATCATGGCTGACGTCTATGGAGTAAGATTACTGCCATTGGTTTGAGCGAGTGTGTCTTGGTTGTTGTACACTCAAAATCACTCTGCTGCGCGCTCAACCATTCATATACGTGCGTTCAACATGTCATACACATGCGCTCTAGCCGTCATACATGCGCTCAACTTCACTGCTGCTCAACATTTGTCTGCTCACAACAGTCGTCTCGCTCGCTGCTGCTTGAAGCCTTTTAAACATCATTTGAACATCATGAACGGAGTTGTCAGACGCCTAATAGAGTTTGACTTTATCTGACTGTTTTCTTGACGTTTCCTTTAGCACAGCTTTATCTATTGGATGCATAACACAACCACTTATCCCAGTTAGGACTTCGCCAAGAGTGAGCGAAGCCTGACTCAAGTACTTCAGATACAATATTTCAAATATATCCTTGTTCCTAGAGTATTGCAATATATTGATAGATAGATTGACTTCATTAATCCCTCTGGAGATCTCTGTCGGGAAATTGGGTTCCAGTTCACAGCAGATGATATTTTCATGAAATCAAGAACAAAGTGCAAGGGATAGCAAAGTGCAAATATGAAGAACATAGACAAAGGAAATAAAGAAAAGAAAAAGATACAAAGATTAACATAAAATAGAATAATCTTTTCACTTCTGCCCCCAAACAATAATTATACAAACTAATAACATGAGGAATGAATGAGTCCCTGAGTCTATTAGTGTTGCATCATGGGAGGAGCATTCGTGCTGCATCTGTTCACTGATGACAGTGTTCAGAGGATGATGATCATGATGACAGTAGTTTGTCCAGTGATGTCACCAGTGAGTCCAGCTTCAACCACAGATGTTGACACTTGGACACGTTCAACCTCAACACAGCATCAAACCACAACACTCTGGTAGAACATGGACCTGCAGATGTTCAATGATCCTCCTCAGAAAGTACAGTCTACTCTGGACTTTCTTATACACGTGGTATGTGTTGCAGGACCAGGTCCAGACACACAGAGGTACTTATAGTTGTCAACACCTCGTCGCCTCTGATGGACACGTGTATCGTGTGTTGCTCCTACAAAGTTGAACGACTTCTTGTTGTCAATCATCAAGTCTGAGGAACATGACACCGTCAGGTGGTTTTGTTGAGTCAATGTAGCTCGTGGCTAAGCTGTTCCTCGGAGCCCGGCGAGTCATTCTATGCTGGATGGTTCAATTCAAAGTAGATGAAGAATTTGAATCTGAATTTGAATTTGAATCTGAATTTGAATCTGAGCCTCAAGGCTTCTGTCGTGTGTTTGTTCAGCTGCTCATGTCCCACAAAGAAGCTTTTGACGGCGCCTACGATGGAGAGTTCTGGGGGGTCATCGGCTTCGGCGAGAACTTCACCAGCTACATCACCAAGAGGTAGGAGGAGCATCCGTGGAACTTCTTGATTTAGAAGATGAATGGAAGTGACGGAGCCGAGGTCAGGTTTAAAGATCAAGAGTAAATTATTATTTTACTTCTTTTTTTTTTGGAACTAAACTAAACTGAAACTGAGCAACTGATCAATCTTCAGCTGATGAATAAATGATTAAATAAATACAACTTGTCTTCAGGTGCAAAAGTATTCTTAGAGAATATTTCTACTCACTGAAGGAAACTTGAGTCTGGTGTGAGTAACGTGACCCGACAGCCTCAGAGGTCGAGTCACTTCCTGAAGGGCTTCGACCTGATTCTACTGACTCACGTCTGCTTCGTACTCATGGAGTTATTTTTAGTTTGAAACATCTGTGCGTCAATCATCCTCAGTTTACACTTGAAGTGTTGAATTATCATTTTAGGAGATTCAATCTCTCTCTCTCTCTCTCTCTCTCTCTCTCTCTCTCTCTCTCTCTCTCTCTCTCTCTCTCTCTCTCTCTATATAATTTAAACTTAAAATATTTGAACAACTATATACATGTTTTAAGGTCCTGAAGGGAAATAATTGAATAGAATAATAGAATAATAGAATAAATAATATAATAATATAATATAATATAATATAATATAATATAATATAATATAATATAATATAATATAATATAATATAATAATATTATGAATAATATAACATAATAATACAATAATATTATAAATAATATAACATAATAATATTTTAAATAATATAGTATAATAATACAATAATATAATAAATAATTTAATAATACAATAATAATAATATTATATAATAATATTATGAATAATATAATATAATAATACAAATAACATTTTAAATAATATTTGAAGGCAGCAAAGGCTACATTGTGACACAGAATGTTCTATTGTGAGTCAATAAAGTTCTTATTTGTCCAGGATTCTTCAGCGTCAGGTTTCCAGAGACGTGGTCGACGGAGGTTCAGTTCACGTGTGGTTGGATTTCACAAGTGAGAACATGTTGAAACATTGAGTTCAGATCCGTCACTTTGTTTTTAAAACAACGTTTCAATTGAAAATAAATGAAAATATTGAGATTAATTAACATCATCGTTTGTTTCCACCAGATCGTCAAATTGCTCTGATGCTCCAGAAGAAAGTTCACGAAGCCTTTCAGGTGAACATTTAATATTCTATTGATATGATTCAATATTATGTTATTAAAATTAATATATTTATTACAATACACAATGTTTCTGTTTTTTCAATTACTAATATTGTCTTTATTTTATAATTATGTATTTTAAAATGTATATTACTCTTTATAAATGATTTGAACCATTTGATTCTGAACTAAATTAACGTTTTAACGTTATGTTAATATTTTGCATCTTTATTATAAAGTATCAGCTTTTTTTGCTTATAATTAAAAAAAATATTTATTTAATTTATTAAATTTCTAAATGTGTTTTGCTTTTGTGACACATATACAGTAAAGTAAACATCCTACACGTTTATGTTATTTTAAAATCAATAGATTTCTTCAGTATTTTAGACCATTTTGTCAGGATTTAACCAAATATATCTTGAATATTTAAACAAAGATGTTACAGTTTGTTTCCATAGAATGACTCACAGTGTTTAATGTTATGCTTTTAAATGATAAACATTGTAAAAATGATTTATATTTACATTTGTTGAGTAATATTTCTGCTTATTTCTAAAAGAAAAAGTCATGATTTGTTCATATAACGGTTGTTAAATAAATCAACGTTTGTGTTTGTGCAGAGTTTCGTGGATTATAAACTGGGCTCCATGGCTTACCTGGTGGACATGCCCATCAAGGTAATGATAGAGATGAAAACAGAGGGATTTAAAACCTGGATTTTCATTGTCGTCACTTTAATCTCTCAGTTTGAAAAACCCATCTATGGCAGCGAAGACACCGACTTCACCACGTTCGTGACTCCGGGATCTGTTCTCAGGTCAGTTTCAAGCAGTGGATGTTTCCTTAGTTTTTCCAGGTTTTGATCCAGATTTTCTGTTATCAGCATCACCTTCTACCTGGCTCTGGGTCTCACGGCGCTGTCCTTCGTCCTGGACAGAAAAGAAGGTCTTCTGGACCGATGCTGGGTCGCAGGTGAGTCCAGGTGAACCAATGTAAACATACACTAAATGTTTTCATAATATTGGTGGATTATTTCTCCTTACAAGGAACTATTACCTACTAACTTCTAATATGTTATGTTTAATGACTATTTGTACTATTTTAAATACAAGAATTATTTTCTATTTGGGAAATTTACTTGTGCATCTGGTTTCTTCATGTCGGATTAAAGAACTGATTTAATGCGTTAAACAATAATGAATAATCATTTTTAATTGTAATTACATAAGAAAGGACTGAAGAGATTCTCCATTGATTCTTTGTGCAATGACCAGAATGACCAGCAGAGGGAGCGAGAGAATCATAACCAAGTTTTTAAATATTTGCCTGACATGTAGTTTATTTGATGTTTAACTGTATTAACTATAGATATTGTAAAAGATATGTGATGTCAATGTTGTTCTTGTTCAGGTGTCAGTTCCACGGAGACGATGCTGGCTCATCTGTTCTCTCAGCTGCTCATCATCAGCGTCCAGATCGTCCTGCTGCTCATCTTCATCCTCCTCGTGTTCAAGGTCCTTGTTTACAAGTATCTCGTCTAATTAAGATATAAAAACAACAACATATGTGTTTATGTTCATGATAAAAATGATCCAAATTTAATCTTTTACAAAGGAATTCTTTTAAGTTTCAAATAAATGCTTTTTTTTAAAGTTTATATAAATACTTTTATGATTAAATTATTAACTTGTGTGTAAACAAGAGAAAACATTGAAACACAAACTTTAGGATAAATATAAGATGAAATAAAATAAGATAAACTTTCATTTCTCCAACAGTTACAGCAGCTACGATCACGTTATTATCTACAAGTACAGACGACATTTCACTGGTCAGATTCCACGGTTACCATAAATCATTGTTTTTTAAATGTACTTGGTAAGACAAGTGTAATTATAATACTACGACTTTAATAAAAAATACTTTATTGGTGGTGTCTTGACCTTTAAAGTATATACTTTATAAAGTATTGTTTTGATTGTTTAGGTGCTTTGTGACCCTGGTCTAGAAAAGAGTTCTACAAATATTACTTACTACTTATTTACAAGATTAAAGATGTAGGAAAATACTTAATTACGAGATTAAAGTCGTAGGAAAATACTTTATTACGAGATAAAATTCGTAGGAAAATACTTTATTATGAGTTTAAAGTCGTAGGAAAATACTTTATTAAGAGATTAACAATGTAGGAAAATACTTTATTACGAGATAAAAGTTGTAGGAAAATACTTTATTACGAGATAAAAGTCGTAGGAAAATACTTTATCACAAGATAAAAGTCGTTGGAAAATACTTTATTACGAGATTAAAGTTGTAGGAAAATACTATATTACTAGAGAAAAGTCGTAGGAAAATACTTTATTACGAGATAAAAGTCGTAGGAAAATACTTTATTACGAGATAAAAGTCGTAGGAAAATACTTTATTACTAGAGAAAAGTCGTAGGAAAATACTTTTTTTTACAAGATTAAAGTCGTAGTATTATAATTAATACTTAATTATAATTATAATTGATTGAAGTAAATTTAATATTTAGTACTTATTACTTTTATTGAGTTTTGTTTTGATTATTTAAGCGCTTTGTGCCAACAGAACAGTGAACTCCCATGATGCCTTTATACACCATGATATTTAGCGACAGCTGATTGGTCGATACAATACTTGTATTTCAATTCTACAGCTGTGGTTGGTTGACTGGGCGGCAAAGCGTCATGGGAGCCGTTCGTGTCACCGTGACCCAGAGGGATGGAACCTAATAATGAAAGATGAAACGCTCACGACTTCACTGTCATCTCCTCTCGCTATTTCCATTTATTATTAATTAATCGTTTATAATCCTTAACTAATGACGGCACTCAGAGTAAAGCATCACTAGTGACGACCAGTTTAAGCCTCTTTAACCACTGCAGGTTTGTACAAGGTCAAAAGGTCGCTAAGTCTTGCACAAAAATCCAACAAATGTGAGTTTTGTGTCGATGGCGACTATAGTTGTGTGAAGACGACTTCCTGTCGTAGATGCAGCTCCTGCAGTGAAGGAGAAGGTTCGTGCACACACACACACACACATCTAAAGCATGGACACGTGTGTGTGTGTGTGTGTGGATCGACACGACCTCCGCCCCATAAATCACTTCCTGCATGGACCTGTATCCAGGGATCACTGTGTGCGTCTCCACGACAACAATGCTGTGGCAACCGGACGATCATGTTCCCGCTGAGCTTCTATTCCTGCTCGTTGTCGGGGGAGACGGTGGTAACACACACACGGCAGACACACACACGGCAGACACACACACACGGCAGACACACACACGGCAGACACACACACGGCAGACACACACACACGGCAGACACACACACGGCAGACACACACACACGGCAGACACACACACGGCAGACACACACACACGGCAGACACACACACACACGGCAGACACACACACACGGCAGACACACACACACACGGCAGACACACACACGGCAGACACACACACACGGCAGACACACACACGGCAGACACACACACGGCAGACACACACACACGGCAGACACACACACGGCAGACACACACACGGCAGACACACACACACGGCAGACACACACACGGCAGACACACACACGGCAGACACACACACACGGCAGACACACACACACACGGCAGACACACACACGGCAGACACACACACACACGGCAGACACACACACGGCAGACACACACACACGGCAGACACACACACACACGGCAGACACACACACACGGCAGACACACACACGGCAGACACACACACGGCAGACACACACACGGCAGACACACACACACGGCAGACACACACACGGCAGACACACACACACGGCAGACACACACACGGCAGACACACACACACAGCAGACACACACACGGCAGACACACACACGGCAGACACACACACACGGCAGACACACACACGGCAGACACACACACACGGCAGACACACACACGGCAGACACACACACACGGCAGACACACACACGGCAGACACACACACGGCAGACACACACACGGCAGACACACACACGGCAGACACACACACGGCAGACACACACGGCAGACACACACACACACACGGCAGACACACACACACACACGGCAGACACACACAGAGGGTTTACTAAAGTTGACGTTGTGTCTCCTTGAATGACTCGTGAGTTTATAGTTCATGTGTTGAACCCGAGGCCGGAGCGGACGAATGATGGTCGACAACAACGATACAAAGACTCACAACAAGAGTGAAGCTGCTGCTGAAGGAACAGTGTGTGTGTGTGTGTGTGTGTGTGTGTGTGTGTGTGTGTGTGTGTGTGTGTGTGTGTGTGTGTGTAACAATCGTGATACAATCAGTGTCATGAGACGAGGAACGACGTGTATTGATAAATATCTGATGTGTTGGAAATAGAAAGAACACAAATATATTGTGTTTCTTTTAAAGAATGTAACTTGTCGTGGCAGAGGAAACACAATGAACAACAACGAAGAATCTCTTTCACACAATCATCACACAATCATCGCACAATCATCACACAATTATCACACAAGAGGGAAATTTAAGCATTTGGTTTTATTCAGAATTTTTATTTCGATTTTTTTGACCGTCTGTTTATTATTTAATTTGTGTTTCTATGGGTCAAGGTGACCCAGCCGTCAGAAAACAAATGTTTGCAGTATCCCTTGTGTTGTTTCTGCGTCAAGGTGACCCGGATGCATTAAAACAAATGTGTTTGTGGTATCCCTTATGTTGTTGCTGCGTCAAGGTGACCCAGATGCATGAAAACTAATGTGTTTGTGGTATCCCTTGTGTTGTCTCTGGGTCAAGGTCAGCGACCTCTACCACATTAGTTTTCGGCCACTGGGTCACCTTGACCCGGAGACAACACAAGGGTTTAAAGAAAAACAACAACATGACAATAAAAAAATAAAATAAAATTTGAAATATTAAATTAAACTGTTCTTAATACTTCTGATCAACAACTCAATTCCATCTTTTCCTCTCTTGACAAACATCTCATGATCTTTCTTCACCTGGTTTTGAGATATTTTCTCAGCTTCTGATGCGTCCACGTCTCTCCATCAACCTCAACGTTTGTCTCCACAGACGCCGAACGAGGGTTCGCTGGTGCTGGTCGTCGTCCTCATCGTCCTGCAGGGCGTCTGTGGAATCTGCTTCGGGCTCGTCATCTCTGCCGGGATCGACGACGAGCAGAGCGCCAACCAGGCCGCCCTCGGACTCTTCTACCCGAACCTCATCCTCAGCGGTACGTTGTCCACGTGTGCGACTGTGTACGTAGAAATACTTCACTAAGAAGATCTTCAGATGTTTCTTGAAGGAGTCAGTAGATCATCAAACACAGATGTTTCTTGAAGGAGTCAGTAGATCATCAAACACAGATGTTTCTTGAAGGAGTCAGTAGATCATCAAACACAGATGTTTCTTGAAGGAGTCAGTAGATCATCAAACACAGATGTTTCTTGAAGGAGTCAGTAGATCATCAAACACAGATGTTTCTTGAAGGAGTCA
The DNA here is from genome assembly GCF_982586985.1 of Callionymus lyra. Classification (NCBI taxonomy): domain Eukaryota; kingdom Metazoa; phylum Chordata; class Actinopteri; order Syngnathiformes; family Callionymidae; genus Callionymus; species Callionymus lyra. The sequence continues at coordinate 1,616,371 of NC_141828.1, forward strand.
GTAGATCATCAAACACAGATGTTTCTTGAAGGAGTCAGTAGATCATCAAACACAGATGTTTCTTGAAGGAGTCAGTAGATCATCAAACACAGATGTTTCTTGAAGGAGTCAGTAGATCATCAAACACAGATGTTTCTTGAAGGAGTCAGTAGATCATCAAACACAGATGTTTCTTGAAGGAGTCAGTAGATCATCAAACACAGATGTTTCTTGAAGGAGTCAGTAGATCATCAAACACAGATGTTTCTTGAAGGAGTCAGTAGATCATCAAACACAGATGTTTCTTGAAGGAGTCAGTAGATCATCAAACACACATGTTTCTTGAAGGAGTCAGTAGATCATCAAACACAGATGTTTCTTGAAGGAGTCAGTAGATCATCAAACACAGATGTTTCTTGAAGGAGTCAGTAGATCATCAAACACAGATGTTTCTTGAAGGAGTCAGTAGATCATCAAACACAGATGTTTCTTGAAGGAGTCAGTAGATCATCAAACACAGATGTTTCTTGAAGGAGTCAGTAGATCATCAAACACAGATGTTTCTTGAAGGAGTCAGTAGATCATCAAACACAGATGTTTCTTGAAGGAGTCAGTAGATCATCAAACACAGATGTTTCTTGAAGGAGTCAGTAGATCATCAAACACACATGTTTCTTGAAGGAGTCAGTAGATCATCAAACACAGATGTTTCTTGAAGGAGTCAGTAGATCATCAAACACAGATGTTTCTTGAAGGAGTCAGTAGATCATCAAACACAGATGTTTCTTGAAGGAGTCAGTAGATCATCAAACACAGATGTTTCTTGAAGGAGTCAGTAGATCATCAAACACAGATGTTTCTTGAAGGAGTCAGTAGATCATCAAACACAGATGTTTCTTGAAGGAGTCAGTAGATCATCAAACACAGATGTTTCTTGAAGGAGTCAGTAGATCATCAAACACAGATGTTTCTTGAAGGAGTCAGTAGATCATCAAACACAGAGATGTTTCTTGAAGGAGTCAGTAGATCATCAAACACAGATGTTTCTTGAAGGAGTCAGTAGATCATCAAACACAGATGTTTCTTGAAGGAGTCAGTAGATCATCAAACACAGATGTTTCTTGAAGGAGTCAGTAGATCATCAAACACAGATGTTTCTTGAAGGAGTCAGTAGATCATCAAGCACAGATGTTTCTTGAAGGAGTCAGTAGATCATCAAACACAGATGTTTCTTGAAGGAGTCAGTAGATCATCAAACACAGATGTTTCTTGAAGGAGTCAGTAGATCATCAAACACAGATGTTTCTTGAAGAAGTCAGTAGATCATCAAACACAGAGATGTTTCTTGAAGGAGTCAGTAGATCATCAAACACAGATGTTTCTTGAAGCAGTCAGTAGATCATCAAACACAGATGTTTCTTGAAGGAGTCAGTAGATCATCAAACACAGATGTTTTTTGAAGGAGCCAGTAGATCATCAAACACAGATGTTTCTTGAAGGAGTCAGTAGATCATCAAACACAGATGTTTCTTGAAGGAGTCAGTAGATCATCAAACACAGATGTTTCTTGAAGGAGTCAGTAGATCATCAAACACAGATGTTTCTTGAAGGAGTCAGTAGATCATCAAACACAGATGTTTCTTGAAGGAGTCAGTAGATCATCAAACACAGATGTTTCTTGAAGGAGTCAGTAGATCATCAAACACAGATGTTTCTTGAAGGAGTCAGTAGATCATCAAACACAGATGTTTCTTGAAGGAGTCAGTAGATCATCAAACACAGATGTTTCTTGAAGGAGTCAGTAGATCATCAAACACAGATGTTTCTTGAAGGAGTCAGTAGATCATCAAACACAGATGTTTCTTGAAGAAGTCAGTAGATCATCAAACACAGAGATGTTTCTTGAAGGAGTCAGTAGATCATCAAACACAGATGTTTCTTGAAGCAGTCAGTAGATCATCAAACACAGATGTTTCTTGAAGGAGTCAGTAGATCATCAAACACAGATGTTTCTTGAAGGAGTCAGTAGATCATCAAACACAGATGTTTCTTGAAGGAGTCAGTAGATCATCAAACACAGATGTTTCTTGAAGGAGTCAGTAGATCATCAAACACAGATGTTTCTTGAAGAAGTCAGTAGATCATCAAACACAGAGATGTTTCTTGAAGGAGTCAGTAGATCATCAAACACAGATGTTTCTTGAAGGAGTCAGTAGATCATCAAACACAGATGTTTCTTGAAGGAGTCAGTAGATCATCAAACACAGATGTTTCTTGAAGGAGTCAGTAGATCATCAAACACAGATGTTTCTTGAAGGAGTCAGTAGATCATCAAACACAGATGTTTCTTGAAGGAGTCAGTAGATCATCAAACACAGATGTTTCTTGAAGGAGTCAGTAGATCATCAAACACAGATGTTTCTTGAAGGAGTCAGTAGATCATCAAACACACATGTTTCTTGAAGGAGTCAGTAGATCATCAAACACAGATGTTTCTTGAAGGAGTCAGTAGATCATCAAACACAGATGTTTCTTGAAGGAGTCAGTAGATCATCAAACACAGATGTTTCTTGAAGGAGTCAGTAGATCATCAAACACAGATGTTTCTTGAAGGAGTCAGTAGATCATCAAACACAGATGTTTCTTGAAGGAGTCAGTAGATCATCAAACACAGATGTTTCTTGAAGGAGTCAGTAGATCATCAAACACAGATGTTTCTTGAAGGAGTCAGTAGATCATCAAACACAGATGTTTCTTGAAGGAGTCAGTAGATCATCAAACACAGATGTTTCTTGAAGGAGTCAGTAGATCATCAAACACAGATGTTTCTTGAAGGAGTCAGTAGATCATCAAACACAGATGTTTCTTGAAGGAGTCAGTAGATCATCAAACACAGATGTTTCTTGAAGGAGTCAGTAGATCATCAAACACAGATGTTTCTTGAAGGAGTCAGTAGATCATCAAACACAGATGTTTCTTGAAGGAGTCAGTAGATCATCAAACACAGATGTTTCTTGAAGAAGTCAGTAGATCATCAAACACAGAGATGTTTCTTGAAGGAGTCAGTAGATCATCAAACACAGATGTTTCTTGAAGCAGTCAGTAGATCATCAAACACAGATGTTTCTTGAAGGAGTCAGTAGATCATCAAACACAGATGTTTCTTGAAGGAGTCAGTAGATCATCAAACACAGATGTTTCTTGAAGGAGTCAGTAGATCATCAAACACAGATGTTTCTTGAAGGAGTCAGTAGATCATCAAACACAGATGTTTCTTGAAGAAGTCAGTAGATCATCAAACACAGAGATGTTTCTTGAAGGAGTCAGTAGATCATCAAACACAGATGTTTCTTGAAGGAGTCAGTAGATCATCAAACACAGATGTTTCTTGAAGGAGTCAGTAGATCATCAAACACAGATGTTTCTTGAAGGAGTCAGTAGATCATCAAACACAGATGTTTCTTGAAGGAGTCAGTAGATCATCAAACACAGATGTTTCTTGAAGGAGTCAGTAGATCATCAAACACAGATGTTTCTTGAAGGAGTCAGTAGATCATCAAACACAGATGTTTCTTGAAGGAGTCAATAGATCATCAAACACAGATGTTTCTTGAAGGAGTCAGTAGATCATCAAACACAGATGTTTCTTGAAGGAGTCAGTAGATCATCAAACACAGATGTTTCTTGAAGGAGTCAGTAGATCATCAAACACAGATGTTTCTTGAAGGAGTCAGTAGATCATCAAACACAGATGTTTCTTGAAGGAGTCAGTAGATCATCAAACACAGATGTTTCTTGAAGGAGTCAGTAGATCATCAAACACAGATGTTTCTTGAAGGAGTCAGTAGATCATCAAACACAGATGTTTCTTGAAGGAGTCAGTAGATCATCAAACACAGATGTTTCTTGAAGGAGTCAGTAGATCATCAAACACAGATGTTTCTTGAAGGAGTCAGTAGATCATCAAACACAGAGATGTTTCTTGAAGGAGTCAGTAGATCATCAAACACAGATGTTTCTTGAAGGAGTCAGTAGATCATCAAACACAGATGTTTCTTGAAGGAGTCAGTAGATCATCAAACACAGATGTTTCTTGAAGGAGTCAGTAGATCATCAAACACAGATGTTTCTTGAAGGAGTCAGTAGATCATCAAGCACAGATGTTTCTTGAAGGAGTCAGTAGATCATCAAACACAGATGTTTCTTGAAGGAGTCAGTAGATCATCAAACACAGATGTTTCTTGAAGGAGTCAGTAGATCATCAAACACAGATGTTTCTTGAAGAAGTCAGTAGATCATCAAACACAGATGTTTCTTGAAGGAGTCAGTAGATCATCAAACACAGATGTTTCTTCAAGGAGTCAGTAGATCATCAAACACAGATGTTTCTTCAAGGAGTCAGTAGATCATCAAACACAGATGTTTCTTCAAGGAGTCAGTAGATCATCAAACACAGATGTTTCTTCAAGGAGTCAGTGAAGAGTTAGAAGGAGAAATGTGAGTTCTTCTACTAAAGCGGCTCAGAATGTTGTCAATCAGAATCGTTAATAAGAGGCTCATACTTCAGGAGCATCTTTGTGAAGGAAGTTAAAATGTACTTTTCACGATTGAGCAGCTGTTAGTCTCAGTTAATTAAATGTCTAAATAAAACTGTGTGTGTGTGTGTGTGTGTGTGTGTGTGTGTGTGTGTGTGTGTGTGTGTGTGTGTGTGTGTGTGTGTGTGTGTGTGTGTGTGTGTGTGTGTGTGTGACTCAGGTATCATCTGGCCGGTGGAGTGTATTCCGTATCCTCTCCGCTACCTCAGCCTGGCTCTCCCTCAGACATACGCCTCTGAAGCTCTTCGCTGTATAATGTACAGAGGTAACTATTGTATAATGTACAGAGGTAACTATTGTATAATGTACAGAGGTAACTATTGTATAATGTACAGAGGTATCTATTGTATAATGTACAGAGGTAAACTATTGTATAATATACAGAGGTAACTATTGTATAATGTACAGAGGTAACTATTGTATAATGTACAGAGGTATCTATTGTATAATGTACAGAGGTAAACTATTGTATAATATACAGATGTAACTATTGTATAATGTACAGAGGTAACTATTGTATAATGTACAGAGGTAACTATTGTATAATGTACAGAGGTAAACTATTGTATAATGTACAGAGGTAACTATTGTATAATGTACAGAGGTAACTATTGTATAATGTACAGAGGTAACTATCGTATAATGTACAGAGGTAACTATTGTATACTGTACAAAGGTATCTATTGTATAATGTACAAAGGTAACTATTGTATAATGTACAGAGGTAACTATTGTATAATGTACAGAGGTAACTATTGTATAATGTACAGAGGTAACTATCGTATAATGTACAGAGGTAACTATCGTATAATGTACAGAGGTAACTATTGTATACTGTACAAAGGTATCTATTGTATAATGTACAGAGGTAACTATTGTATAATGTACAGAGGTAACTATTGTATAATGTACAGAGGTAACTATCGTATAATGTACAGAGGCAACTATTGTATAATATACAGAGGTAACTATTGTATAATGTACAGAGGTAAACTATTGTATAATGTACAGAGGTAAACTATTGTATAATGTACAGAGGTAACTATTGTATAATGTACAGAGGTAACTATTGTATAATGTACAGAGGTAACTATTGTATAATGTACAGAGGTATCTATTGTATAATGTACAGAGGTAAACTATTGTATAATATACAGAGGTAACTATTGTATAATGTACAGAGGTAACTATTGTATAATGTACAGAGGTAACTATTGTATAATGTACAGAGGTAAACTATTGTATAATGTACAGAGGTAACTATTGTATAATGTACAGAGGTAACTATTGTATAATGTACAGAGGTAACTATCGTATAATGTACAGAGGTAACTATTGTATACTGTACAAAGGTATCTATTGTATAATGTACAGAGGTAAACTATTGTATAATGTACAGAGGTAACTATCGTATAATGTACAGAGGTAACTATCGTATAATGTACAGAGGTAACTATTGTATACTGTACAAAGGTATCTATTGTATAATGTACAGAGGTAACTATTGTATAATGTACAGAGGTAACTATTGTATAATGTACAGAGGTAACTATCGTATAATGTACAGAGGCAACTATTGTATAATATACAGAGGTAACTATTGTATAATGTACAGAGGTAAACTATTGTATAATGTACAGAGGTAAACTATTGTATAATGTACAGAGGTAACTATTGTATAATGTACAGAGGTAACTATTGTATAATGTACAGAGGTAAACTATTGTATAATTTACAGAGGTAACTATTGTATAATGTACAGAGGTAACTATCGTATAATGTACAGAGGTAACTATTGTATACTGTACAAAGGTATCTATTGTATAATGTACAGAGGTAACTATTGTATAATGTACAGAGGTAACTATTGTATAATGTACAGAGGTAAACTATTGTATAATGTACAGAGGTAACTATTGTATAATGTACAGAGGTAACTATTGTATAATGTACAGAGGTAACTATCGTATAATGTACAGAGGTAACTATTGTATACTGTACAAAGGTATCTATTGTATAATGTACAAAGGTAACTATTGTATAATGTACAGAGGTAACTATTGTATAATGTACAGAGGTAACTATTGTATAATGTACAGAGGTAACTATCGTATAATGTACAGAGGTAACTATCGTATAATGTACAGAGGTAACTATTGTATACTGTACAAAGGTATCTATTGTATAATGTACAGAGGTAACTATTGTATAATGTACAGAGGTAACTATTGTATAATGTACAGAGGTAACTATCGTATAATGTACAGAGGCAACTATTGTATAATATACAGAGGTAACTATTGTATAATGTACAGAGGTAAACTATTGTATAATGTACAGAGGTAAACTATTGTATAATGTACAGAGGTAACTATTGTATAATGTACAGAGGTAACTATTGTATAATGTACAGAGGTAACTATTGTATAATGTACAGAGGTATCTATTGTATAATGTACAGAGGTAAACTATTGTATAATATACAGAGGTAACTATTGTATAATGTACAGAGGTAACTATTGTATAATGTACAGAGGTAACTATTGTATAATGTACAGAGGTAAACTATTGTATAATGTACAGAGGTAACTATTGTATAATGTACAGAGGTAACTATTGTATAATGTACAGAGGTAACTATCGTATAATGTACAGAGGTAACTATTGTATACTGTACAAAGGTATCTATTGTATAATGTACAGAGGTAACTATTGTATAATGTACAGAGGTAACTATCGTATAATGTACAGAGGTAACTATCGTATAATGTACAGAGGTAACTATTGTATACTGTACAAAGGTATCTATTGTATAATGTACAGAGGTAACTATTGTATAATGTACAGAGGTAACTATTGTATAATGTACAGAGGTAACTATCGTATAATGTACAGAGGCAACTATTGTATAATATACAGAGGTAACTATTGTATAATGTACAGAGGTAAACTATTGTATAATGTACAGAGGTAAACTATTGTATAATGTACAGAGGTAACTATTGTATAATGTACAGAGGTAACTATTGTATAATGTACAGAGGTAAACTATTGTATAATTTACAGAGGTAACTATTGTATAATGTACAGAGGTAACTATCGTATAATGTACAGAGGTATCTATTGTATACTGTACAAAGGTATCTATTGTATAATGTACAGAGGTAACTATTGTATAATGTACAGAGGTAACTATTGTATAATGTACAGAGGTAAACTATTGTATAATGTACAGAGGCAACTATTGTATAATGTACAGAGGTAAACTATTGTATAATGTACAGAGGTAACTATTGTATAATGTACAGAGGTAAACTATTGTATAATGTACAGAGGTAACTATTGTATAATGTACAGAGGTAAACTATTGTATAATTTACAGAGGTAACTATTGTATAATGTACAGAGGTAACTATCGTATAATGTACAGAGGTAACTATTGTATACTGTACAAAGGTATCTATTGTATAATGTACAGAGGTAACTATTGTATAATGTACAGAGGTAACTATCGTATAATGTACAGAGGCAACTATTGTATAATATACAGAGGTAACTATCGTATAATGTACAGAGGCAACTATTGTATAATATACAGAGGTAACTATTGTATAATGTACAGAGGTAAACTATTGTATACTGTACAAAGGTATCTATTGTATAATGTACAGAGGTAACTATTGTATAATGTACAGAGGTTACTATTGTATAATGTACAGAGGTAACTATCGTATAATGTACAGAGGCAACTATTGTATAATATACAGAGGTAACTATTGTATAATGTACAGAGGTAAACTATTGTATAATGTACAGAGGTAAACTATTGTATAATTTACAGAGGTAACTATTGTATAATGTACAGAGGTAACTATCGTATAATGTACAGAGGTAACTATTGTATACTGTACAAAGGTATCTATTGTATAATGTACAGAGGTAACTATTGTATAATGTACAGAGGTAAACTATTGTATAATGTACAGAGGCAACTATTGTATAATGTACAGAGGTAAACTATTGTATAATGTACAGAGGTAACTATTGTATAATGTACAGAGGTAAACTATTGTATAATGTACAGAGGTAACTATTGTATAATGTACAGAGGTAAACTATTGTATAATGTACAGAGGTAACTATTGTATAATGTACAGAGGTAACTATCGTATAATGTACAGAGGTAACTATTGTATACTGTACAAAGGTATCTATTGTATAATGTACAGAGGTAACTATTGTATAATGTACAGAGGTAAACTATTGTATAATGTACAGAGGTAACTATTGTATAATGTACAGAGGTATCTATTGTATAATGTACAGAGGTAACTATTGTATAATGTACAGAGGTATCTATTGTATAATGTACAGAGGTAAACTATTGTATAATATACAGAGGTAACTATTGTATAATGTACAGAGGTAACTATTGTACAATGTACAGAGGTATCTATTGTATAATGTACAGAGGTAAACTATTGTATAATATACAGAGGTAACTATTGTATAATGTACAGAGGTAACTATTGTATAATGTACAGAGGTAACTATTGTATACTGTACAGAGGTATCTATTGTATAATGTACAGAGGTAAACTATTGTATAATGTACAGAGGCAACTATTGTATAATGTACAGAGGTAACTATTGTATACTGTACAGAGGTATCTATTGTATAATGTACAGAGGTAACTATTGTATAATGTACAGAGGTATCTATTATATAATGTACAGAGGTAACTATTGTATAATGTACAGAGGTAACTATTGTATAATGTACAGAGGTAACTATTGTATACTGTACAGAGGTATATATTGTATAATGTACAGAGGTATCTATTGTATAATGTACAGAGGTAACTATTGTATAATGTACAGAGGTAACTATTTTTAATGTACAGAGGTAACTACTGTATAATGTACAGAGGTATATATTGTATAATGTACAGAGGTATCTATTGTATAATGTACAGAGGTAACTATTGTATAATGTACAGAGGTATCTATTGTATAATGTACAGAGGTAACTATTGTATAATGTACAGAGGTAACTATTGTATACTGTACAGAGGTATCTATTGTATACTGTACAGAGGTATCTATTGTATAATGTACAGAGGTAACTATTGTATAATGTACAGAGGTAAACTATTGTTTAATGTACAGAGGTAAACTATTGTATACTGTACAGAGGTATCTTTTGTATAATGTACAGAGGTAAACTATTGTATAATATACAGAGGTAACTATTGTATAATGTACAGAGGTAACTATTGTATAATGTACAGAGGTAAACTATTGTATAATATACAGAGGTAACTATTGTATAATTTACAGAGGTAACTATTGTATAATGTACAGAGGTAACTATTGTATAATGTACAGAGGTAAACTATTGTATAATATACAGAGGTAACTATTGTTTAATGTACGGAGGTAACTATTGTATAATGTACAGAGGTAAACTATTGTTTCATGTACAGAGGTAACTATTATATAATGTACAGAGGTAACGATTGTATAATGTACAGAGGTAAACTATTGTATAATGTACAGAGGTAACTATTGTATAATGTACAGAGGTAACTATTGTATAATGTACAGAGGTAACTATTGTATAATGTACAGAGGTATCTATTGTATAATGTACAGAGGTAAACTATTGTATAATATACAGAGGTAACTATTGTTTAATGTACAGAGGTAACTATTGTATAATGTACAGAGGTATCTATTGTATAATGTACAGCGGTAACTATTTTTTAATGTACAGAGGTAACTATTGTATAATGTACAGAGGTAACTATTGTATAATGTACAGAGGTAAACTATTGTAAAATGTACAGAGGGAACTATTGTATAATGTACAGAGGTAAACTATTGTATAATGTACAGAGGTAACTATTGTATAATGTACAGAGGTAACTATTGTATAATGTACAGAGGTAACTATTGTTTAATGTACAGAGGTAACTATTGTATAATATACAGAGGTAACTATTGTATAATGTACAGAGGTAACTATTGTATAATGTACAGAGGTAAACTATTGTATAATGTACAAAGGTATCTATTGTATAATGTACAGAGGTAACTATTGTATAATGTACAGAGGTAAACTATTGTATAATGTACAGAGGTAACTATTGTATAATGTACAGAGGTAACTATTGTATAATATACAGAGGTAACTATTGTATAATGTACAGAGGTAACTATTGTATAATGTACAGAGGTAACTATTGTATAATGTACAGAGGTATCTATTGTATAATGTACAGAGGTAACTATTGTATAATGTACAGAGGTAACTATTGTATACTGTACAGAGGTATCTATTGTATACTGTACAGAGGTATCTATTGTATAATGTACAGAGGTAACTATTGTATAATGTACAGAGGTAAACTATTGTTTAATGTACAGAGGTAAACTATTGTATACTGTACAGAGGTATCTATTGTATAATGTACAGAGGTAAACTATTGTATAATATACAGAGGTAACTATTGTATAATGTACAGAGGTAAACTATTGTATAATATACAGAGGTAACTATTGTTTAATGTACGGAGGTAACTATTGTATAATGTACAGAGGTAAACTATTGTTTCATGTACAGAGGTAACTATTATATAATGTACAGAGGTAACGATTGTATAATGTACAGAGGTAAACTATTGTATAATATACAGAGGTAACTATTGTATAATGTACAGAGGTAACTATTGTATAATGTACAGAGGTAACTATTGTATAATGTACAGAGGTATCTATTGTATAATGTACAGAGGTAAACTATTGTACAATATACAGAGGTAACTATTGTTTAATGTACAGAGGTAACTATTGTATAATGTACAGAGGTATCTATTGTATAATGTACAGCGGTAACTATTGTATAATGTACAGAGGTAACTATTGTATAATGTACAGAGGTAAACTATTGTATAATGTACAGAGGTAACTATTGTATAATGTAGAGAGGTAAACTATTGTATAATGTACAGAGGTAACTATTGTATAATGTACAGAGGTAAACTATTGTATAATGTACAGAGGTAACTATTGTATAATGTACAGAGGTATCTATTGTATAATGTACAGAGGTAACTATTGTATAATGTAGAGAGGTAAACTATTGTATAATGTACAGAGGTAACTATTGTATAATATACAGAGGTAACTATTGTATAATGTACAGAGGTAAACTATTGTATAATGTACAAAGGTATCTATTGTATAATGTACAGAGGTAACTATTGTATAATATACAGAGGTAACTATTGTATAATGTACAGAGGTAACTATTGTTTAATGTACGGAGGTAACTATTGTATAATGTACAGAGGTAAACTATTGTTTCATGTACAGAGGTAACTATTATATAATGTACAGAGGTAACGATTGTATAATGTACAGAGGTAAACTATTGTATAATATACAGAGGTAACTATTGTATAATGTACAGAGGTAACTATTGTATAATGTACAGAGGTAACTATTGTATAATGTACAGAGGTATCTATTGTATAATGTACAGAGGTAAACTATTGTATAATATACAGAGGTAACTATTGTTTAATGTACAGAGGTAACTATTGTATAATGTACAGAGGTATCTATTGTATAATGTACAGCGGTAACTATTGTATAATGTACAGAGGTAACTATTGTATAATGTACAGAGGTAAACTATTGTATAATGTACAGAGGTAACTATTGTATAATGTACAGAGGTAAACTATTGTATAATGTACAGAGGTAACTATTGTATAATGTACAGAGGTAAACTATTGTATAATGTACAGAGGTAACTATTGTATAATGTACAGAGGTAACTATTGTATAATGTACAGAGGTAACTATTGTTTAATGTACAGAGGTAACTATTGTATAATATACAGAGGTAACTATTGTATAATGTACAGAGGTAACTATTGTATAATGTACAGAGGTAAACTATTGTATAATGTACAAAGGTATCTATTGTATAATGTACAGAGGTAACTATTGTATAATGTACAGAGGTAAACTATTGTATACTGTACAGAGGTAACTATTGTATAATGTACAGAGGTAAACTATTGTATAATGTACAGAGGTATCTATTGTATAATGTACAGAGGTAACTATTGTATAATGTAAAGAGGTAACTATTGTATAATGTAAAGAGGTAACTATTGTATAATGTACAGAGGTAACTATTGTATAATGTAAAGAGGTAACTATTGTATAATGTACAGAGTTAACTATTGTATAATGTACAGAGGTAACTATTGTTTAATGTACAGAGGTAACTATTGTATAATGTACAGAGGTATCTATTGTATAATGTACAGAGGTAACTATTGTATAATGTACAGAGGTAACTAGTGTATAATGTACAGAGTTAACTATTGTATAATGTACAGAGGTAACTATTGTATAATGTACAGAGGTAACTATTGTATAATGTACAGAGGTAACTAGTGTATAATGTACAGAGGTAACTATTGTATAATGTAAAGAGGTAACTATTGTATAATGTACAGAGGTAACTATTGTATAATGTACAGAGGTAACTAGTGTATAATGTACAGAGGTAACTATTGTATAATGTACAGAGGTAAACTATTGTATAATGTACAGAGGTAACTATTGTATAATGTACAGAGGTATCTATTGTATAATGTACAGAGGTGACTATTGTATAATGTACAGAGGTAACTAGTGTATAATGTACAGAGGTAACTATTGTATAATGTACAGAGGTAACTATTGTATAATGTACAGAGGTAACTATTGTATAATGTACAGAGGTAACTAGTGTATAATGTACAGAGGTAACTATTGTATAATGTAAAGAGGTAACTATTGTATAATGTAAAGAGGTAACTATTGTATAATGTACAGAGGTAACTATTGTATAATGTAAAGAGGTAACTATTGTATAATGTAAAGAGGTAACTATTGTATAATGTAAAGAGGTAACTATTGTATAATGTAAAGAGGTAACTATTGTATAATGTAAAGAGGTAACTATTGTATAATGTAAAGAGGTAACTATTGTATAATGTAAAGAGGTAACTAGTGTATAATGTACAGAGGTAACTATTGTATAATGTAAAGAGGTAACTATTGTATAATGTAAAGAGGTAACTATTGTATAATGTACAGAGGTAACTATTGTATAATGTAAAGAGGTAACTATTGTATAATGTACAGAGTTAACTATTGTATAATGTACAGAGGTAACTATTGTTTAATGTACAGAGGTAACTATTGTATAATGTACAGAGGTATCTATTGTATAATGTACAGAGGTAACTAGTGTATAATGTACAGAGGTAACTATTGTATAATGTACAGAGGTAACTATTGTATAATGTACAGAGGTAACTATTGTATAATGTACAGAGGTAACTAGTGTATAATGTACAGAGGTAACTATTGTATAATGTACAGAGGTAACTATTGTATAATGTACAGAGGTAACTATTGTATAATGTACAGAGGTAACTATTGTATAATGTACAGAGGTAACTATTGTATAATGTACAGAGGTAACTATTGTATAATGTACAGAGGTAACTATTGTATAATGTACAGAGGTAACTATTGTATAATGTACAGAGGTAACTATTGTATAATGTACAGAGGTAACTATTGTATAATGTACAGAGGTAACTATTGTATAATGTACAGAGGTAACTATTGTATAATGTACAGAGGTAACTATTGTATAATGTACAGAGGTAACTATTGTATAATGTACAGAGGTAACTATTGTATAATGTACAGAGGTAACTATTGTATAATGTACAGAGGTAACTATTGTATAATGTACAGAGGTAACTATTGTATACTGTACAGAGGTAACTATTGTATAATGTACAGAGGTAACTATTGTATAATGTACAGAGGTAACTATTGTATAATGTAAAGAGGTAACTATTGTATAATGTACAGAGGTAACTATTGTATAATGTACAGAGGTAACTATTGTATAATGTACAGAGGTAACTATTGTATAATGTACAGAGGTAACTATTGTATAATGTAAAGAGGTAACTATTGTATAATGTACAGAGGTAACTATTGTATAATGTACAGAGGTAACTATTGTATAATGTACAGAGGTAACTATTGTATAATGTACAGAGGTAACTATTGTATAATGTACAGAGGTAACTATTGTATAATGTACAGAGGTAACTATTGTATACTGTACAGAGGTAACTATTGTATACTGTACAACTATATCTATACAACACAGCAGTGATGCAAACATGGATCTGACCCGGAACCTCCTCCTGAATCATTGATGACTGTCTAACATGCTTCCTGGAAACTTAGAGCCAGACACTGCTCGGGTCACATGATACGCTCGGAGACAAAGATTAGAACTAATCCCTTAACAACATCGCTAGCATCGTAAGCATCGTTAGCATCGTTAGCATCGTTAGCCAGCACGACGTTAGCTACGACACCTACCACATGCATACATCTGCCAAAGAGAGAGATCCGCATGATTTTAATGAAGATCCATCTATCCTTCCATCCTTCCATCCTTCCATCCTTCCATCCTTCCATCCATCCATCTATCCTTCCATGCTTCCATCCTTCCATCCATCCATTCATCTGTCTATCTATCCTTCCATCCATCCATCTATCCTTCCATCCTTCCATCCATTCATCTAGGCTTCCATCCATCTTTCCATCCATCCATGTATCCTTCTATCCATCCATCCATCATCCATCCTTCCATTCTTCCATCCTTCCATCCTTCCATCCATCCATCTATCCATCCATCCATGTATCCTTCCATCCATCCATCCATCTATCCTTCCATCCATCTATCCATCCATCCATCCATCCATCTATCCATCCATCCATCCATCTATCCTTTCATCCATCCATTCATCCATCCATCTATCCTTCCATCCATCTATCCTTCCATCCATCCATCCATCCATCCATCCATCCATCCATCCATCCATCCATCCAACCATCCAGACCCTAAACGTCCCTTCAAAACCATCTTAAATCCAGATGGATCTTCACATCATCACCTTTTTAAACTTTTCTTCCAAATGTATTTTGTTGTTTAAAAGAAAGTTGCGATGTTGAAAACAGACACAAATGTTTTCACGGAAAAGTTGATTTATTTGTTTTCATTTCTAAAGTGAACTTTTAAACGTGTGACTCATAAGAGAAGCTTCATGAAGAACATCATCGGTTCCTTTATTGACATTTGTTGCTCATTTCATCGTCAAACCTCGACAATAAACCAACACTAGAGGCAGAAGTAACTTCATCCACCACTAGTTTGATTTTGTTTTGACATCCAAACATTATGACCACCTTTAACGAACATTATTTCATGTACACTTTGATATTGTTTTTCCAATAATACAAATGCTTTTTTTTAATGTTTTTTTAATTCTCTTGTAAATGAAATTAAACGTGTGTGTTGTACCTCCGTCTCAGGCTGGGATCTGACCCAGATGCTGGTGTGGCGAGGATTCGCCGTCACTCTGGCCTGGAACGCCTTCTTCCTCATCCTGGCGACGGTCATCTTGAAGCTGAGGACATGAACCTTCTTCGAGGACCTGGACCCGGGCCTCGGGTTCTGAGACGCAGCAGAGGATCAGAAGAGCAGGAGCCATCGTGGATCTTCTGGATCATCTTCACGCACCGGCAGAGGAACGCCTCGGCGTCGCTCGCTCTGTGGCATCACTGCAACAAAAGTGTCAATCACTCATGAACGACTTCAGCTGAGTCGCGAAGCATCGTGACGTTTGTGTTTCGATGTTTAAACTCACGGTCCTTCAAATATGCCTGTTTGCCAACGTTTTCGAGAGTTTAAAGAAAATAAATGTGTATCAGTTGAAATATCATCAGAGACAAGAATCATCTTTGGTGTCGAGAACCTGACGTCGTCTCAGATTCACTGGAATTCACACGTTTACGTCGTGAAGAAGAAACTAGATCTTTCATCATCTGCACATCAACGTGACAAATCTTATATTTATATATTATATATAATATATTTAATCTTATATATAATATATTTAATCTTATATTTATATATTATACTTAATATATTTAATCTTGTGTTTGATATTATATATAATATATTTAATCTTGTATTTATGTATTATATATAATATATTTAATCTTATATTTATATATTATATATAATATATTTAATCTTATATTTATATATTATACTTAATATATTTAATCTTGTGTTTGATATTATATATAATATATTTAATCTTGTATTTATGTATTATATATAATATATTTAATCTTGTATTTATGTATTATATATAATATATTTAATCTTATATTTATATATTATATATAATATATTTAATCTTGTGTTAGATATATATAATATATTTAATCTTATATTTATATATTATATATAATATATTTAATCTTGTGTTAGATATATATAATATATTTAATCTTGTATTTATGTATTATATATAATATATTTAATCTTATATTTATATATTATATATAATATATTTAATCTTATATTTATATATTATATATAATATATTTAATCTTGTATTTATGTATTATATATAATATATTTAATCTTATATTTATATATTATATATAATATATTTAATCTTGTGTTAGATATATATAATATATTTAATCTTATATTTATATATTATATATAATATATTTAATCTTGTGTTAGATATATATAATATATTTAATCTTGTATTTATATATTATATATAATATATTTAATCTTATATTTATATATTATACTTAATATATTTAATCTTGTTTTTTAATATTATATATAATATATTTAATCTTGTATTTATGTATTATATATAATATATTTAATCTTATATTTATATATTATATATAATATATTTAATCTTATATTTATACATTATACGTAATATATTTAATCTTGTGTTAGATATTATATATAATATATTTAATCTTGTATTTATATATTATTTATAATATATTTAATCTTATATTTATATATTATATATAATATATTTAATCTTGTGTTAGATATATATAATATATTTAATCTTGTATTTATATATTATATATAATATATTTAATCTTATATTTATATATTATATATAATATATTTAATCTTGTGTTAGATATATATAATATATTTAATCTTGTATTTATATATTATATATAATATATTTAATCTTATATTTATATATTATACGTAATATATTTAATCTTGTGTTAGATATTATATATAATATATTTAATCTTGTATTTATATATTATATATAATATATTTAATCTTATATTTATATATTATATATAATATATTTAATCTTGTATTTATATATTATTTATAATATATTTAATCTTATATTTATATATTATATATAATATATTTAATCTTGTGTTAGATATATATAATATATTTAATCTTGTATTTATATATTATATATAATATATTTAATCTTATATTTATATATTATACGTAATATATTTAATCTTGTGTTAGATATTATATATAATATATTTAATCTTGTATTTATATATTATATATAATATATTTAATCTTATATTTATATATTATATATAATATATTTAATCTTGTGTTAGATATTATATATAATATATTTAATCTTGTATTTATATATTATATATAATATATTTAATCTTATATTTATATATTATATATAATATATTTAATCTTGTATTTATATATTATATATAATATATTTAATCTTATATTTATATATTATATATAATATATTTAATCTTATATTTATATATTATATATAATATATTATATATAATATATTTAATCTTATATTTATATATTATATATAATATATTTAATCTTGTATTTATATATTATATATAATATATTTAATCTTATATTTATATATTATATATAATATATTTAATCTTGTATTTATATATTATATATAATATATTTAATCTTGTATTTATATATTATATATTATATATTTAATCTTATATTTATATATTATATATTATATATTTAATCTTGTATTTATATATAATATATTTAATCTTGTATTTATATATTATATATAATATATTTAATCTTATATTTATATATTATATATAATATATTTAATCTTGTATTTATATATTATATGTAATATATTTAATCTTATATTTATATATTATATATAATATATTTAATCTTGTATTTGTATTTATATATAATATATTTAATCTTATATTTATATATTATATATAATATATTTAATCTTATATTTATATATTATATATAATATATTTAATCTTGTATTTGTATATTATATATAATATATTTAATCTTATATTTATATATAATATATAATATATTTAATCTTGTATTTGTATATTATATATTTAATCTTGTATTTATATATTATAAATAATATATTTAATCTTATATTTATATATTATATATAATATATTTAATCTTGTATTTATATATTATATATAATATATTTAATCTTATATTTATATATTATATATAATATATTTAATCTTGTATTTATATATTATATTATATATATTTAATATTATATTTATATATTATATATAATATATTTAATCTTGTATTTATATATTATACATAATATATTTAATCTTATATTTATATATTATACATAATATATTTAATCTTATATTTATATATTATATATAATATATTTAATCTTATATTTATATATTATATTTTCTCAGTCTCACCAACAAACATAATAAACAAGAAGAAACGGATGTTAATCTCATTAAATAAATCATTGATGTTTGACATTTACTTGATTTGGTGAAAATTCATCACGAAAAATAAAAATTTCAAAACACATTCGTCCTCATTATAACAGAACAAACAAAGATCAGATGAAATAATGTAACATTTAAACTATGATTTAAACGTAGAATATGGTTTAAAAGTATATCATAAAACAGCTGCAATTAAATGAAATAATGATGGTTTGAAACTTAAAAGCAAAGTAAGAGATTTAATTATTTCTTAAATTCAATCAAAAGTCATAAAAAAGAATTAAACATTTAAATGAAGAGTAAAAACATAAAATATATATCATTATATGTTGTTTTTCTAAATGAATGTATTAAAATACGTGCAATATATATATATATATATATATATATATATATATATATATATATATATATATATATAGATAGATATTACACAAAACAAAGTATAAAAAATGTTAATTTATATAGAGATTAATATTAAAAAAAACAATAAAATGTTGATGTTTAAAATCTGGCAAAAGTTTTCTCTAAAAACAAGTATTTGAATCAATAAAGTTTCAAGTCAATATTTTTGCTATTTATTCTCTTGTTATTTATTTATGATCTCATTTGTTTCTCTTGGTTTGAAAAAACAAGAAAAGTTTTTGTAACAGTTTTTATGATTCAATGGTTTATTTATTTAAGATTGTTCAACTCAAGGTATTTGGATCTCATGAGGACGTGAACCGACAATAAAAGCTTCACCTGAAGAGTCTCTTGTTCCAACAACACACCTGACGACAGATCCACAGGTTTGTGTATTGATGGTTGCCATGGTGACGATAATGATGAAGCGGCAGCTGGATTTAAATCATTTTATGATTGACACTTTCAACTTCCCTGGACCGCGTTTGTGTGTCTGTGTGTTTGTTAGTGTATAAAGGTGTGTATCTGTGTCTTTGTGTTTGTTAGAGTTTATGTTTTTATATAAAGTTGTGTGTGTTTTTTAGTACACATGTGTTTGAGTGTCTGTATATAAGTGTGTTGGGTTTCTTTGTGGGTGTGTTTGTGTATTGAAGTGTGGGTTGTTGGATACCTGTGTGTGTCTTTGTGTTTGTCTATACACATGCATGTTTGTGTTTTGTCTGTGTTTGTGTGTGTCTTGGTGTTTGTGTGTGTATGTGTTTACATCAGTTCAGGGGGCTTGTGTGTTTGTGGGAGTCTTTGTGTGTGTGTGTCTGTTTCTGAGTGTGTTTGTGCATGATTGTGTATACCTGTTATTTTATGTGACACAGTGTGTTTATGTGTGCGTTTGTCTGTTTGTCCTTGTGTATATACTGTATATATTTTTGTTGTATGTTTATGTGTATGTGAGAGTTTGTGTGCTTGTGTGTATGTTTTTATATTCAAGTGAGTATCTGTGTGTGTGTCTGTGTGTGTGTGTGTGTGTGTGTGTGTGTATATGTGTGTGTGTGTGTGTGTGTGTGTGTGTGTGTGTGTGTGTGTGTGTGTGTGTGTGTGTGTGTGTGCATGTGTGTGTGTGTGCGTGTGTGTGTGTGTGGGGGGGGTGTCTGTGTGTGTGTGTGTGTATGTGTGTGCATGTGTGTGTGTGTGTGTGGGGGGGGGGGTGTCTGTGTTTGTGTGCATGTGTGTGTGTGTGTGTGTGTGCGTGTGTGTGTGTGTGTGCATGTGTGTGTGTGTGTGCGTGTGTGTGTGTGTGTGTGTGTGCATGTGTGTGTGTGTGTGCGCGTGTGTGTGGGTGTGTGTGTGGGTGTGTGTGTGTGTGTGCATGTGTGTGTGTGGTACATATTAGTTCATATTAGTTACACATCTATTGTTCACATTGATGAACATGGATAATATATAAATATATAAATAGTGTTTGAACTACTTTGTGTTTTTGAAACTGGCGATAAAACCACAGATTCTCTCCATCATCAGTCATGTGTGTAAACAGTGTTGAGTCCGTGTGACATACGTGTGCAACAGTGAGATCACCGTGGGTGTGTGTGTGTGTGTGTGTGTGTGTGTGTGTGTGTGTGTGTGTGTGTGCGTGGGTGTGTTCACACACTCTAACTATGGGAACATAAAGTTTATTGCTCTTCAAAGTAATTTTGATTTCAGTGTCGAATCCACTCGTCATTTAAGTTTATGATGATCAACAGTTTATTTGATGACATCATATCAACAGCAGCTGCTGAGTTTACTCTTAAGAATCTACATCTGGCTTCGTTTGCTCTCATCGTCATCAAGTTTTCTTTATATTTAGATATACTACTTTAACTTGAGGGTACAACTCACAGTACTCTTGAATAAACATGTTGTTTCTAAAGGATATAAAAAGTAAACTTAAGATATACTACTTTAACTTCAGGGTACAACTCAGAGTACACTTGAATAAACTACTTGTTTCTAAAGGATACCAAAAGTAAACTTTAGATATACTTCTTTAACTTGAAGGTTAAACTCACAGTACACATGAATAAACATGTTTTTTCTAAAGGATATAAAAAGTAAACTTTAGATATACTTCTTTAACTTGAGGGTACACCTCACAGTACACTTGAATAAACATGTTGTTTCTCAAGGATATAAAAAGTAAACTTTAGATATACTTCTTTAACTTGAAGGTTAAACTCACAGTACTCTTGAATAAACTTCTTTCTCAAGGATATAAAAATTAAACTTTAGATATAGTACTTTAACTTGAGGGTACACCTCACAGTACTCTTGAATAAACTTGTTTCTCAAGGATATAAAAAGTAAACTTTAGATATAGTACTTTAACTTGAGGGTACACCTCACAGTACTCTTGAATAAACTTGTTTCTCAAGGATATAAAAATTAAACTTTAGATATACTACTTTGACTTGAAGGTTAAACTCACAGTACTCTTGAATAAACTTGTTTCTCAAGGATACCAAAAGTAAACTTTAGATATACTACTTTGACTTGAAGGTTAAACTCACAGTACTCTTGAATAAACTTGTTTCTCAAGTAAAAGTAAACTTTAGATATACTACTTTGACTTGAAGGTTAAACTCACAGTACTCTTGAATAAACTTGTTTCTCAAGGATATCAAAAGTAAACTTTAGATATACTACTTTGACTTGAGGGTACACCTCACAGTACTCTTGAATAAACTTGTTTCTAAAGGATATCAAAAGTAAACTTTAGATATACTACTTTGACTTGAGGGTACACCTCACAGTACTCTTGAATAAACTTGTTTCTAAAGGATATCAAAAGTAAACTTTAGATATACTACTTTGACTTGAAGGTTAAACTCACAGTACTCTTGAATAAACTTGTTTCTCAAGGATATCAAAAGTAAACTTTAGATATACTACTTTGACTTGAGGGTACACCTCACAGTACTCTTGAATAAACTTGTTTCTAAAGGATATCAAAAGTAAACTTTAGATATACTACTTTAACTTGAGGGTACACCTCACAGTACTCTTGAATAAACTTGTTTCTCAAGGATATCAAAAGTAAACTTTAGATATACTACTTTGACTTGAAGGTTAAACTCACAGTACTCTTGAATAAACTTGTTTCTCAAGGATATCAAAAGTAAACTTTATATATAGTACTTTAACTTGAGGGTACACCTCACAGTACTCTTGAATAAACTTGTTTCTCAAGGATATCAAAAGTAAACTTTAGATATAGTACTTTGACTTGAGGGTACACCTCACAGTACTCTTGAATAAACTTGTTTCTCAAGGATATAAAAAGTAAACTTTAGATGTACTACTTTAACTTGAGGGTACACCTCACAGTACTCTTGAATAAACTTGTTTCTCAAGGATATAAAAAGTAAACTTTAGATGTACTACTTTAACTTGAGGGTACACCTCACAGTACTCTTGAATAAACTTGTTTCTCAAGGATATAAAAAGTAAACTTTACATATAGTACTTTGACTTGAGGGTACACCTCACAGTACTCTTGAATAAACTTGTCTCTGGCCAGGAGCAGCTCCTACAAATACAAAGAGACATTGAAAACTCTGGATTCATCTGCTCTTCCTGCTTGTGATATGCTAAACACTCAGTAAACATTAGCCTGCGCCTGGCAACCGTCGCCATAGCAGCGCGACAACAACGTCAGGCTCTGCCCCTTCAACCCCGACACGCTGGTGTTCTTTCATATCTGAACACGCATGAGCTCAGCATGTTTCTATCACATAATCCTGAGCAGACGCTCCACTGTTGCTATGTTTGGCTCTTATCGCTCCACAACAACAACAACAACAACAACAACGTGCACAGAACACTCCGTGCACGACCTCACACACTCTAACTTGAAGGTAAAACTCAGAGAAGTTCAGAAAGTTCACTTCAAGTTCTAACGTTAACCTTAAAACCTTCTTTGTTTTAAAATAGTTTTGTTCAAACAGTGAGATGATGATTATACGACATAAAGTATCTCCTGTGAATATGTTTAAAAGTTTAATTATTTTTGATGGTTATTTATTTTCTTGAATATCTTTATTAATGTCTGTTTAAGTCTTTAACTGTTTAGTCTTTAATTGTTTTAAGTGTCAGTGAGACCATAATTTAATTTATGCTGTATGTCTTAATACCTGCATATTTGACAATAAAAGAACTTGACTTGACTTTTGTGTAAGTTTCCAAAAATACACATATTTGCTATAAAATGAGTATCTTTCAGATCAAGATCAATGTAGACTTTTATTTATTTATTTCAATTTACTGGGATATTGAGCAAACGTTAGATGTTAAAGTTCTTGAGTCCATGTTAAAGTTGACGCACTCACACACACACACACACACACTCACACACACACACACACACTCACACACACACACACACACACACACACACACACACACACACACACACACACACTCACACACACACACACACACTCACACACACACACACACACACACACACACACACACACACACACACACACACTCACACACACACACACACACACACACACTCACCCACACACACACACACACTCACACACACACACACACACACACACACACACTCACACACACACACACACACACACACACACACACTCACACACACACACACACTCACACACACACACACACACACACACACACACACACACACTCACACACACACACACACTCACTCACACACTCACACACACACACACACTCACACACACACACACACACTCACACACACACACACACACACACACACACACTCACTCACACACTCACACACTCACACACACACACACATTCACACACACTCACACTCACACACACACACACACACACTCTCTGACACACTCATGTAAGACTTGAAGTTCAACCTGTCGGCAACATTTGTCGACCTCACGTCATTGAACTTCTCGTCTCACCTGTATTTCTATTTGTGCGACTCGTCTCTTGAGAAACATCTTCTCCAGACGACGTCACTTTTAAGGTTTATTTACCTGAAGTTTCTTTGAACCAGTTTGTTTTAGGAAAATACCAACAAGTTTTGTTATTTCTGCTGCAATTAAAAGTTGTTAATGCTCAGGAAAAACTACACTCAAGTGCTACACACATGCTGTGTGTACACACAACAACTATCCATAAAACATGTGTATACACAAAAAATCTCCTTACATGTGTACAAAAACACACATGCAAACAAACACACACACTGTATACACAAACATACACAAATACCTGCACACACACCCACACATGTGAATACACAAACAAACCCAAAAAAACAAGACACACACACACACACAAACAAGCACACACATTAAGACATACACACACACATGAGTACAGACACACACACAAGAAAACAAGACACACACAAACAAACACACACATTAAGACATACACACACGTATATAAAAACACACACAAGAAAACAAGATAAGTAAGTAAGTATACAGAAACACAAACAAACATGCAAACTAACACACAGTGTATACACAAACAGCACGCAGGTACAAATACACAATTCTACTACAATCCAAAGCAGAAGTGATGCAGACACGCAGACACAAGAGTGTGTAGACACACACACCTAACACAATTTTAAGCCCATTTTGATCTGTTTGATTCCTACTATTTAGGTTGCCATAGAGACCAGGCCAACACTTCTCGTGGACGTCTGTAACTTTGAGGCGACACACACCCACACCCACACCCACCCACACAAACACACACACACAAACACACCCCCCCCCCCCCCCCACACACACACACACACACACACACACACACCCACACACCCACACACACCCACACACACCCACACACCCACACACACCCACACCCACACCCACACCCACACCCACACACGCACACACACACACACACACACACACACACACACACACACACACACACACACACACACACACACACACACACACACACACACACACACAGACACAAACACACACACGCACACAGACACACACACTACCTTGAAGGTGTATTTTGCTACTACTTGAATTACGGGACTTTTTTTGGGTCGTTAAGAAAGATAGAAACTCATGACCTTTCTGTGTGTAGTTAGTATGTTCTCCCCGTGTTACGTGGGTTTACTCCGGACACTCCGGTTTCCTCCCACAGTCCAGAAACATACAGAGGTTGATTGAGAACTTGGGGAAATTGTCCATAGGTATGATTGTGAGTGTGAATGGTTGTCTTCTTTGTGTGCCCAGCGACAGACTTGATTCCTTTCCAGGGTGTCCCCTGCCTCTCGCCCTTTCTGGTGAATTACACAGAGGACTGGGCTCAAGAATATAAAGAATAAATAGTTGTTTATTGTAAAATGGTTTCTTAATTCAACAAAGATATACTGTAACAAAACATTGACATCTTTATGAAGTGACAGGTGTAGAAGTGACAGGTGTAGACGTGACAGGTGTAGAAGTGACAGGTGTAGAAGTGACAGGTGTAGAAGTGACAGGTGTAGAAGTGACAGGTGTAGAAGTGACAGGTGTAGAAGTGACAGGTGTAGACGTGACAGGTGTAGAAGTGACAGGTGTAGAAGTGACAGGTGTAGAAGTGACAGGTGTAGAAGTGACAGGTGTAGACGTGACAGGTGTAGAAGTGACAGGTGTAGAAGTGACAGGTGTAGAAGTGACAGGTGTAGAAGTGACAGGTGTAGAAGTGACAGGTGTAGAAGTGACAGGTGTAGAAGTGACAGGTGTAGAAGTGACAGGTGTAGACGTGACAGGTGTAGAAGTAACAGGTGTAGAAGTGTCAGGTGTAGAAGTGACAGGTGTAGAAGTGACAGGTGTAGAAGTGACAGGTGTAGAAGTAACAGGTGTAGAAGTGATAGGTGTAGAAGTGTCAGGTGTAGAAGTGATAGGTGTAGAAGTGACAGGTGTAGAAGTGACAGGTGTAGAAGTGACAGGTGTAGAAGTGATAGGTGTAGAAGTGTCAGGTGTAGAAGTGACAGGTGTAGAAGTGACAGGTGTAGAAGTGACAGGTGTAGAAGTGACAGGTGTAGAAGTGATAGGTGTAGAAGTGTCAGGTGTAGAAGTGACAGGTGTAGAAGTGACAGGTGTAGAAGTGACAGGTGTAGAAGTGATAGGTGTAGAAGTGACAGGTGTAGAAGTGATAGGTGTAGAAGTGATAGGTGTAGAAGTGTCAGGTGTAGAAGTGACAGGTAAGTAAGTAAGTAATATATATTTATATAGCGCTTTTCGAGACCAGGTGTAGAAGTAACAGGTGTAGAAGTGTCAGGTGTAGAAGTGACAGGTGTAGAAGTGACAGGTGTAGAAGTGACAGGTGTAGAAGTAACAGGTGTAGAAGTAACAGGTGTAGAAGTGACAGGTGTAGAAGTGACAGGTGTAGAAGTGACAGGTGTAGAAGTGACAGGCGTAGAAGTGACAGGTGTAGAAGTGACAGGTGTAGAAGTGACAGGTGTAGAAGTGACAGGTGTAGAAGTGACAGGTGTAGAAGTGATAGGTGTAGAAGTGATAGGTGTAGAAGTGACAGGCGTAGAAGTGACAGGTGTAGAAGTAACAGGTGTAGAAGTGATAGGTGTAGAAGTGATAGGTGTAGAAGTGACAGGCGTAGAAGTGACAGGTGTAGAAGTGACAGGTGTAGAAGTGACAGGTGTAGAAGTGATAGGTGTAGAAGTGTCAGGTTTAGAAGTGACGGGTGTAGAAGTGACAGGTGTAGAAGTGACAGGTGTAGAAGTAACAGGTGTAGAAGTGACAGGTGTAGAAGTGACAGGTGTAGAAGTGATAGGTGTAGAAGTGACAGGTGTAGAAGTGACAGGTGTAGAAGTGACAGGTGTAGAAGTGACAGGTGTAGAAGTGACAGGTGTAGAAGTGACAGGTGTAGAAGTGACAGGTGTAGAAGTGACAGGTGTAGAGGTGACAGGTGTAGAAGGGACAGGTGTACAAGTGTCAGGTGTAGAAGTGACAGGTGTAGAGGTGACAGGTGTAGAAGTGACAGGTGTAGAAGTGACAGGTGTAGAAGTGACAGGTGTAGAAGTGACAGGTGTAGAAGTAACAGGTGTAGAAGTGACAGGTGTAGAAGGGACAGGTGTAGAAGTGACAGGTGTAGAAGTGACAGGTGTAGAAGTGACAGGTGTAGAAGTGACAGGTGTAGACGTGACAGGTGTAGAAGTGACAGGTGTAGAAGTGACAGGTGTAGAAGTGACAGGTGTAGAAGTGACAGGTGTAGAAGTAACAGGTGTAGAAGTGACAGGTGTAGAAGGGACAGGTGTAGAAGTGACAGGTGTAGAAGTGACAGGTGTAGAAGTAACAGGTATAGAAGTGACAGGTGTAGAAGTGACAGGTGTAGAAGTGACAGGTGTAGAAGTGACAGGTGTAGAAGTGACAGGTGTAGAGGTGACAGGTGTAGAGGTGACAGGTGTAGACGTGACAGGTGTAGAAGTGACAGGTGTAGACGTGACAGGTGTAGAAGTGACAGGTGTAGAAGTAACAGGTGTATAAGTGACAGGTGTATAAGTGACAGGTGTAGAGGTGACAGGTGTAGAAGTGACAGGTGTAGAAGTGACAGGTGTAGAAGTGACAGGTGTAGAAGTAACAGGTGTATAAGTGACAGGTGTAGAGGTGACAGGTGTAGAAGTGACAGGTGTAGAAGTGACAGGTGTAGAAGTGACAGGTGTAGAAGTAACAGGTGTAGAAGTGACAGGTGTAGAAGTGACAGGTGTAGAAGTGACAGGTGTAGAAGTAACAGGTGTAGAAGTGACAGGTGTAGAAGTGACAGGTGTAGAAGTGACAGGTGTAGAAGTAACAGGTGTAGAAGTAACAGGTGTAGAAGTGACAGGTGTAGAAGTAACAGGTGTAGAAGTGACAGGTGTAGAAGTGACAGGTGTAGAAGTGACAGGTGTAGAAGTGACAGGTGTAGAAGTGACAGGTGTAGAAGTGACAGGTGTAGAAGTAACAGGTGTAGAAGTGACAGGTGTAGAAGTAACAGGTGTAGAAGTGACAGGTGTAGAAGTAACAGGTGTAGAAGTGACAGGTGTAGAAGTGACAGGTGTAGAAGTAACAGGTGTAGAAGTGACAGGTGTAGAAGTGACAGGTGTAGAAGTAACAGGTGTAGAAGTAACAGGTGTAGAAGTGACAGGTGTAGAAGTGACAGGTGTAGAAGTAACCGGAGCACAAAGACAATTCCTTCCACTGAGGCTGCAAACACGTCTAAGTGAGCGTGAAACAAATCAGAGACAAAAATCATTGACGATAAAATTAAAAGCAGCGAAGCTGATGATTGTTCAAGGTGAGTTTAATGAAAGTAATTTGACTCATTCTCTCACCACACTTAATATATTGACCCGTTCAATACTTATTTTGTTCATGATAATAAATGTCGGTACTTGTCGCAGGTGACTTCCCCTCGTCTGAAATCTGGACGAACAAAGTTTACGAGAGTAAAACAGATTATGACGTAATAATGGCTTCACTCCTCCTCCAGCCCGCTGTTATTACGCTCCTGCTTTGTTTATACAAGAAGTCCCTTGGAGGTGGAGACGATCGATGATGCGCGGTGACAAACCTCCATGCTCGACCAATTACACCGCCCTATGGACTGAAGAGTACACAGAGTTTTCTAAATACACACAATAATACATTACAAAAAAACATTAATAATAGTAATAATCAGCACAATAATCGTGACTCGACGTTTCATTTTGAAAGATTATTGTTGTTTCAACGACACAAGCCTTCGCTGTGACGTCACCATGTGCTCGCCCTCTGGCCCCGCCCACATCGTGCCTCCTCTCGAGCCGCGTCTGTTTACAACAAAGGACGAGCGAGAGAGTCTGTCACCTCCAGCCAACACTGGATATTATTCTCCTCTCTCTGCAGCGAGGCTGGACCTGTGACAGCCTTCATGTGATTTATCTTCTCCTCTCGCTGCGTCTTCGTCCACTTTGTTCGCTGCGAGGCTTTAACCTGCTTTTGTACCGGTTAGCTTGAGCTAGTGCTGGAGCTGCTTCATCTCTGAGCAACATCACCGTGAGTACACACGAGTACACACGAGTACACACGAGTACACACGAGTATTACAAGAGTACACCCTTTATTTCAAGAACTGTAGCAACAAATACAGCTGTGGGGTGGTAATAATATTGCGATACGATGCAAATAACGATACAGGGACAACAATACGATTTTTTGGGATATATGTTGATATATATTGATAGTGTAGTAACAGTATATATTTGTAGTATTGTGGAGTACTTGACTCTGGTGCTGTGATGGTGTAGTTACAGTATATATTTGTAGTATTGTGGAGTACTTGACTCTGGTGCTGTGATGGTGTAGTAACAAGTATATATGTGTAGTATTGTGGAGTACTTGACTCTGGTGTTGTGATAGTGTAGTAACAAGTATATATGTGTAGTATTGTGGAGTACTTGACTCTGGTGCTGTGATGTGTAGTTACAGTATATATTTATAGTATTTTCCAGTACTTGACTCTGGTGTTGTGATAGTGTAGTAACAAGTATATATGTGTAGTATTGTCAGTACTTGACTCTGGTGTTGTGATAGTGTAGTAACAAGTATATATGTGTAGTATTGTCCAGTACTTGACTCTGGTGTTGTGATAGTGTAGTAACAAGTATATATGTGTAGTATTGTCCAGTACTTGACTCTGGTGTTGTGATAGTGTACTAACACGTATATATGTGTAGTATTATGCAGTACTTGACTCTGGTATTGTAGTATTTACAGACCACATCTTGACGAAGTCGTAACTGCTTTCATTTGTTTTCAAACCAAAATATGAACAAACATCATCTTTAAAAGCTGCTGGACTCACTGTATCCTCTCGTCCTCAGTCGTCGTCGGGATCTTGTTCATTTAGCAGCAGGGCATCACGACTTCTATCATCCGGCAGCAAGTTTGATTGCAACACAAAAATGAACAAATGTTTTGTTATGTTTTGTTACGACAGAAAAATGAAAAGACGCATTGAATGAAATGATACAAAACACTCGATTGACATACAAACTATTGCTAGCATCTACTTTTAGGATCATTATAGGGCAACTTATGTGGGACTTGTTGTATAAACAAAGCGGGGCGTGAACCCTTTATTACGTCATAATGGACTCTTGTAACCTCTAGTTCTTCTTATTACTTTATAAAGTAATATATTACTTTATAAAGTAATACGTATAAAAACATGGTCATGATGAGGAACTTACTGCATCTAGAAGAACATTCACTAGATGTTTCAAATCAGTTTCCATTTTAGACTTTAGACTTAAGACTTTAGACTTTAGACTTAAGACTTTAGACTTAAGACTTTCTTTTATTGTCATTGCACAGAAAACACAGCAGTGACAGTGAAACTGGCAACGAAATTACTTTGCTTGGCAACCGTTAAAAAACACAGCAGAGAGATGTATGTATAAAAAGTATAATATAAATAATTAAAAATAGTGCAATATAGTATTAACAGAAAAAATAATTAACATTATGAATATTGCATGTAATAATTAACGTAAATATTAAGTATAAATACAAATAAGTTAACAACAGTGCTAATATGTTATAAATAGAATAAATACATCATATTTTAAACAGTACATAGCTCAAGTCGTATTTCATTCAGCATTCTTGTCTGAATTCTGATTCTCATTTAACAAAACATTTGTTCTCCCTTTATGTTAAAATTTTTGTATTTTCCATTATTTTTATTAAAATGCATTGTTTTATTTTATTAATTTATTTTTATTTCCTTCATAACATTTTATTTTTGTGTCATTCTGTCAAGCCAGCAAAACAAAATTCTAGTTGAAAAAAGTGTTTCAAAAAAAGTGTAAAATCTTTCTGGTTCTGGTTCCGTGATCGGAGTCTGGCAGTCCTTCCCTGCACCTGCTCCTTTATCTTGTGACCACCATGAAGTCACAGCGAGCATTTTGTCATCCTTTCCAGTGTGTCTGCTGACCTGTCAGTCACAGCGACCAGCAGGAATATTGCCTGATAAGGAAGTGAATATTCTCCATCAGTGGAGTTGCTTTCCAGGTCAGCCTGTGGTGAGATATGATCACTAATGTTGGTCTGTTTTGTTTACTTGTCAGTCGGACGACGGAGACGAAAGATAATGTTTGATTGTTTCACTGTTTTTTTTTGCAACTGGAGGGATTGTATTTGTCTGGAAACCTGTTTGTTTTTGATACTGTTTTAAACATTGATACGTCTATATATTGAGATATTTATAGATTTTTTGAAGGGAAAAAAATTGTTTATATATATATATATATTAGGGCTGCACAATATATCGAAAAATATCGTTATTGCGATATTGGCACGTGTGATTAGCATATCGAAAACATGGGCGATAATTTATAATTTTTTATTGTATAAATCAAGCATTTCTAAAATGCGAACTTCGACCAATCAGTGTCACGTTCTGTAAAGTTGTCAATTTGTACTTCTATGTCTCGTTGTTGTTTACGTCTCCGTCTGTCTGTGAACTGTGCGGCGCAGCTTGTTAGGCTCGGTTGCTATGACAACACGTCTTGCTAGCTCACTGACTTAGCTCAGTATATCCACGGAAGTAATACTTCTGATCTAGTCAAACACTAGTGATCCAGTCACTCGTCTCTTTCAACCTCCTTTGTTAAAGCAACATATTGTAAGAACTTTTCATCTCGTCTCAGTTGTTTTCTTATAAGATCGTGAACTTCCAAACAAACCTGTCCGTCTTCACCGTATGCTAACGAGCTAAGTTGTTAGCGTCATTTATAAAGTGTTATGTGTGCGTCTTCACCGTATGCTAACGAGCTAAGTTGTTAGCGTCATTTATAAAGTGTTATGTGTGCGTCTTCACCGTATGCTAACGAGCTAAGTTGTTAGCGTCATTTATAAAGTGTTATGTGTGCGTCTTCACCGTATGCTAATGAGCTAAGTTGTTAGCGTCATTTACAAAGTGTTATGTGTGCGTCTTCACCGTATGCTAACGAGCTAAGTTGTTAGCGTCATTTATAAAGTGTTATGTGTGCGTCTTCACCGTATACTAACGAGCTAAGTTGTTAGCGTCATTTATAAAGTGTTATGTGTGCGTGTACAAGGAGGTGGATTTATTATTGATTTGGTGATATCACGACGCGCCGGCGGCTCCTCTCTGATGTCACCCAGTTTCACGGGAAACCGATGCAAGTCCCGCGAGACTGAGCGTTATAAGTGATATTTTTATCTGATAGTGTCGACACCAAAGCGTGGAAATAAACGAAAGAGAAAATAATGCATCGTTTTCTTTCTCTAAACCCACAGACCTACACTTCAGTACTCGCTCCAGGGCGCGGCTACATTTTTAGGTGAAAGAAAAAAATATCGCATTAATATCAATATTGCAATTCAAGACAACAATATCGAATATCGAACTTATTTCCAATATCGTGCAGCACTAATATATATACACATACTCCTTAAGGCTCCATAGTAATACTCTTGCAGGGTGATACTGGCATCTGAGAAGATATAATGAATAATAATAGATAATAAAATGTGTAAGAGCTCCACATTTTTCTGAACAATAATGATTTTTTATCCATGTAATCGTTGTTCATTTTTGTGTTGCAAGGGAACTTTCCGGCCACTAGATGGCAGCGGTCCCAAGACCTGTTATAAGTGCTTGTTCCCACAGAATAACAGTATCTGTAATCGTGATTCACACCTAGAAATGTTGACTACAAGTCAATCTATATTGAAAAATTCTGAATCATTTCTTTTAAGATCCACCTGAAATGAATGTATTTGTTTATTGTGCAGTGAGTCGGTGGAAAAGATCTCACTCGTTCTCTCGCCCACTCACTCGCTCTCTCATTAGTTAGTTCAGCAAAAGGTGCGACGCTGTAGTTAATGGTGTGTTTTACTTCCCCTTGGAAGTCAGTTCTCACGTCAGCCTCACAACAGTCACTTGTTCACGTTTCAGCCTCGTCCAGCTGACGTGTTGGAAAGAAAGACGATCTCTAGACTCTCTTCTTGTAGCCTTTGTCACAACAGGGCGAACACTGGCCTTTATACCCTTTACACCCTTTATACCCTTTACATCCTTTACACCCTTTACACCCTTTACACCCTTTATACCCTTTACACCCTTTACACCCTTTACACCCTTTACATCCTTTACACCCTTTATACCCTTTACATCCTTTACACCCTTTACATCCTTTACACCCTTTATACCCTTTACATCCTTTACACCCTTTATACCCTTTACATCCTTTACACCCTTTACACCCTTTACACCCTTTATACCCTTTACACCCTTTAAACCCATTACACCCTTTACACCCTTTACACTTCTTTATTGAAACACAAAGAAATCAAGACATTCTAAGTGTTTTGAAGGCAGATGAATTCAACCAGATACTTAACGTTACATTTTGAATCATTTCAAAGTGTAAAAAGGTAAATGGTACATTTATATATTTGTTTTTTAATTGTTGTGTAATTTAAGAGATTAAAAAAAATAATCTGAGTTTTTTTTAAATGAATATTTATTATTTTGACAGGTAAAAAGATAGTTATATAAACACTAGGGGAGTGTATTGCAAGAATCTGGAGATGTGTATCACGATTAAGGGCCAACAATATGTGTAGTATTGTCGAGAACTTGACTCTGGTGTTGTGATAGTGTAGTAACAAGGATATATGTGTAGTATTGTCCAGTACTTGACTCTGGTGTTGTGATAGTGTAGTAACAAGTATATATGTGTAGTATTGTCCAGTACTTGACTCTGGTGTTGTGATAGTGTAGTAACAAGTATATATGTGTAGTATTGTCAGTACTTGACTCTGGTGTTGTGATAGTGTAGTAACAAGTATATATGTGTAGTATTGTCCAGTACTTGACTCTGGTGTTGTGATAGTGTAGTAACAAGTATATATGTGTAGTATTGTCCAGTACTTGACTCAGGTGTTGTGATGCTGTTGAATATGAATCAGCTTTAAAGGATGCTGATGTCACTGTATCCTCTCGTCCTCAGTCATCGCCGGTATCTTGCAGGATGTCATTGTTCCTTTAACCTCTGAAGATGTAATGACTGCAAAAAATGCAAACAGAGTGAATATTTTCATGTTATTTGTTAAAAAAAAAGAGATTAATTTTATCTCCATTTATGCAGTGATGTCGAAAATAGAGTATTGTGTGAAAAGATTGCGATAGTTCTAGTTATCGATATATTGTAATACAGATGATTTCTGGTTTGGATGCAGTTCTAGTCACTTACATTCTGATGTACAGTATTTGAGCCTAAAAAAAGGGGCCAATAAGTGCTGTTGTGTTCTTTTGACTTAATCCTTAGAAAATAAAAACATTGAACATTATGTCTATTTAAAGTGCTGTAAATTAAAAACAAATATACGATTCTCTAGACCCATTAATGTTCACCCCAACAACTCAAGCATAAAAAGGACCAACACAGGTTTTCACAAAAAAACAAAACAGAAACGATAAAGTTCGAGACTTAAAAATTGGATACATACGAATAAAAAAACGTTTAACCACATCCTGTCGACCTCACGTTCCAATAGTCCAGGTCAAAACCCTCTTAGCAGTCTGACCCGGTCTGACCCTGAACTGTGCCGCCACACGGAAGCTCGACATCAGGAATGTACTTAATCTGTAAATAATCTGTAAATAATCTGTAAATAGCACAGACAGGTTTTTTTTCAGATGGCAGATTTAAAAAAGAACAAAAACGCTTCTGCACAGATCGTTCTCTGACGTGTTTCTCCGGCTGAAGACGAGTCTTTTCTGTTTCCAGGCTGAAAATCTGGAGACTTTTATTTTGATGTCACGTTTGCTTTAGGCTGCCTCGACATAGAAGACGTGTTACTGAGACTTTCACATCAGAAGATAATCCTCACGACGTTTGCACTGTTAATAGATGATTGTATTTGTGATATAATTGTGATATTTAGCTTTAGCTCAGAGAGATGTAAACACTTGAACCTGTTGCTCGATGGAACTGTAATGCTAACATGCTACAATGTCTCGACCTCACGGAAGCATGAACCAGTCGTCACGACCAAACCCTTCGAAAACCTCCGTCTGACCACGAACTAATGAGTCGTGAGTTGATAACACATGGACAACACGTGTGGTTTGATGACGACAGCGTGAGTTATGGCAGCGGTTACCTCCTGACATCAGTACTACATTAGTATTAGAAGTAGTGACATGTGTGCCTGTGTGTGTGTATTTTAGAGTCAAAATATAATGAAAAACGAAGCAAAGCTAAATAAAACCATGAAATAAACCTAAAGATCCAAAGAAATATTTTGTAAAAAGAAACTGATAAAGGAGAACAAAATGAAAAAGAGGACTAGTCGTATTCATTGTTAGTACAAGATATACACATGAATTCAATAATATGCATCTGTCGTACATAAAATGAGGTTAAAGGTTAAACCTGCTCAAAAGTGTGAGAGACTCCTGGAAAGTGCTGCCAAAAATACTAAGACTAATATATTTTCTAACAAATCATGTTCTTTATACTTTCAAACAAAAGTATTAAAA
The DNA here is from genome assembly GCF_982586985.1 of Callionymus lyra. Taxonomy (NCBI): domain Eukaryota; kingdom Metazoa; phylum Chordata; class Actinopteri; order Syngnathiformes; family Callionymidae; genus Callionymus; species Callionymus lyra. Next base: position 1,652,676 of record NC_141828.1, read on the forward strand.
CATATAAATTTAGAATTAGGGGTGCACAATATTGGAAAGAAGTGCGTTATTAGATATTGGTGTCTTGTATTGCGATATCGATATTATTGCGATATTTTCTTCTTTCACTTAAAAATGTACACATCTCACAGACGGACGGAGACGTAAACAAACAACGAGACATAGAAGTACAAATTGACAACTTTACAGAACGTGACACCTATTGTTCAAAGTGTGTATTTAAGAAATGTTTGATTCATACAATGAAATAAATTATAAATGATCACATGTTTTCAATATGCATATCGCACGGGCCAATATGGCGATAATATTTAATATTTTTTCGATATATTGTGCAGCTCTATTTAGAATCTTGATGGATCTTAAAAGTGTGTCAGAGAAAAACGTGCATGTACACATATTAGAGGTTATTTATGTGTGTGTGTGTGTGTGTGTGTGTGTGTGTGTGTCTGCAGCATGGGTTAGTGTCTCGGTGTCGGGCAGGAAACTGGAGCTGATGGTCTGAGACAGGAAGACAGTGCAGGCTCTGATGTCTTAATGGAGGCTCAGAGCTGCTGTATCCCTAGTAACGTCGCCTGTGGGGACCTGGCGAGGCCTCGCTGTCTCGACCTGCTCTCTGGACCTGAGACGTCATCGTGTCAGTGATCCAGAACTACATACAAAAATAATCATTTATTTCATCTACAGTTCATCGGCGTCATAGTTTGTGACCCTGGTCTGAAAAAGACACTTTACTAATAATAATAACTTACTTACGTAGTTGATCAAGAAATCGTTTTTATTTATTTCAAAAAATGTTTAAACAAAAAAAAAACAAGAAAAAAGGCAACAATAAGGTTTGATTTTATTTTACATTATTTGTAAAAAATAAAAGCTTGGAAGGTTTGCATGTTTAATTTTGTTTAGTAGTGTTAAATTAAAATAAATGGTAAAAGATGGATTTAAAATAACTGTTTTTAAGGAAAAAAAAAAGAAAGTAGAAAAAGATGAGCTATTTTTGGAAAGGATAATGTTCATGTTAACATTGGATGGAAGTTTAAATTTGCTATTAAGAGGATGACATTGTAAAGAGTCTGATTCTGTCCACAGTGTTTGGATTCTGTCCTACAGTCTGACGCACTTGTACAGATTCTGTAGTAATTGTTGTGTTTTTCCCCACGGTTTCGCATGCGTTTGGCCATTAAACAGGATAACGTTTGTGGTGAGATATGACGTCTGTTTTGGAAAATGGGTCAGACATGCTAAACCTTTTTTATGACCCATTTTTCTGTGAGCGCTAGGAAAGTACGGCTAAGGAAGTTGGAAGACACATAATGCTTTAAATGTAGACGTCGTTATTATAGATGTTGTTGGTCGGTGAACGTTATTCTAATGTATTTGTTACAACATAATGATTTATTGATGTTTTCTCCACCACAGATCCAAGAAGTAGACTGCTTTGTCTGGGTTGTGGAAACGGGTCATTGTGTCGCAGACTTGAAATGCAAACCCTTGTGGGGTTAAGGGTTAAATAAACAATTTTAACTGTTTATATTCCAGTACTGGGAAGAATAATAGGAAGATTTACAGACCACATGACTCTTGATGAAGTCGTAACTGCTTTCATTTGTTTTCAAACCTAAATATGAACAAACATCAGCTATAAAAGCTGCTGGACTCACTGTATCCTCTTGTCCTCAGTCATCGACAAGGTCTTTCGGGATTAGATATTTCCTTTAGCTGTGGAGGATGTAACGACTGTTGCCATCTAGAGGCCGGAATATTAATTGCAACAGAATATATTTTACATGTTAATTGTAAATGTTATTATCAAATGATTTTGTTCAATACACACTTGATTCAAACATAAACCATAAAATAACTATTTAAAAAATAAAATATGATTTGGACAAATGACGTGCAAGAAAGCTAATTTAATAATCCATTAATCCGTCTCCGAGCATTAAAACCATTAATATTCGGTTCCCGTCAGAACCGTCACTTTATCGTGTTGGGAGAAAAGTTCTCTTGGATGATCCTGAGACCCTGGTGCTCCTGGTGCTCCTGGTAGGGTCTCCCATGTCAAAGTGGTCTGGGGTGAGAGGGCGGACAAACAAGGGTTCAGTTTGACTTCACTAACATCGGCAGAACGATGAAGCTCTGGTTCTGCTTCTTTGATATTTTCACCAGACAATGTGGTTATCGGGGGAGACGGCAGCTTTTTTAGAGCCAGTGTTTGTGCAGTTAATTTATTTCATGTTGGTTTGAAATCGAGTTAAAGGACTCGACAGACCAAGTGTACTTGACCTTAAGGCCTTAAAACTGTCAGTGCGGTGACCTGAACTTCTGCTTCACTAGATTATTCTTCTTGTTTGTCTTTTTTGTTACTTGAAAGGTTATCCAACAAATGAACTTGAGACTCTGTCATCTCACACCATTGGTTTCGATGTAGTAGATGTTTGGCTTTTGTAACATTTCCCAAATTGCCTCTTTATACACTGGAAATGTATGGAGTTGCAGAAAGACCAAAAACTTAACAAACCAAAGAAGAAAAAAGCATAAAATTAAGAGAATACATGTATAAGATTTTGTATTTAACTCAAAAATGATTGTAAGTAAGTGTTGGTCTTAAACTGGTTGTGGGTCAACCTTACATCGAGGCTTTACAAGTTAAATCACTGGCCAAAGATGGACAATTCGACTCGTCCAGTATCTCCCATCATGGCCCTCGAGCAACTATGAAAATTTTAATGCAGTTTATACGTGATTGAATTTGTTGTGTCTGGTAAAAAGGCTTTTTCTACAGATGCAGTTAAAGCTTCACTGTCTAGCGTCACTGTGATCGCTTTAACTGATTTTGACAGTTGTGTCTTCATAAACATCTCCTTCGTGTGCAGTCCGGATGATTCCGGGATTTAAGGTCTGTTTTCCATAAACGTGAAGTTCCACCAGTAGCTCTGACTTCATATTGTCCATCGAGTCCAGAGGCTTTATTAGAGTTTAAAACCAGGAGCGAGGATGTGGGATTTGTTCACAGCTTGTTAATTCCATACAGTTGCTGAACTCACACATGGTCTGATGATCATGTGGCCGTCGGAACGATCGTTAACATGACCATGACATCATCGAAGAAGTTTCTGACCAGGCTTTCAATGGACGCTAAGAACATCTCAGAATCAGAAACAAATCAGTCAAGGCTTGAAAGGTTCCTTCTTGTCGTTGCATGTTCAGTGAGAAGATGCGGTCATTCCCTGGAAAGTGTTTTCTATGATGTCAGGAAATTCCCATTAGGAGAGTCATAAAAGCTGTAAAGCAGGAGAGGAATCTTAAATCACAGGCACGTTCATGTTGGAGGGGACGCTTCGGACATACTCGTTGTTTGTTATTACACAGGACTTTAAAATCACATGCGTTTAAACATGTTTTCTTTTGATTTAAACTCAGAGAGATAACTAGCGTGCGTCAACCAGATGCTTGGAAAAATAAAAGTATATCCATGTTCATCTTAATATGATGTTGAGTTCAAGACAGGATCCAATACTGGTATTGTGTATCTATCTATCTATCTATTGTGTATCGGTCTGATCCAGCCTCTCAAAGTCGGATCGGTATCGGTGAAAAAGCTCCGAACCAGGCAGTTGCGTGCGGATGTTAGGAGGGGAAGTTACTGCACAAGATGCAACACAACTTAATTAAGCATCTCGAGAAGCGTCACGTCAAATATATGAGCAAATCGAAGAAACAAGAAAGGAAGACGAAACCACGAAACTTTTCCAGAAGTTCCGCAGACGAGAGAAGCTTCCAGTCGACAATGAAAGTCAACAATAACAGGAAAAGTTCTTGGTAGCTGTGTTTATGTTGAATTAATCATTGGAATCTGTTCAATAAATAAAGAGTTTGTGTTCAATACTGGATAAAGGCTCAATTCTCCCCTGAAGAAAAACATTAGGTTAAATTTGAATTGAAATTGGACTCGTTTAACTAACTAAATATGTGGAACAATGACTACAGCTTGTTGTATTTTGGTGTTTCGCTTGTACTATTGTTGTATTCTGCAGACAACAAAACCCTCATTGTTGACACAATTTATAAAATAATGAACAATAAATGCCACGAAGAAGAACCCAGGGTAGTTATTGTATTGTAAAATATAATTTAAGTTGAATGAACATTTCCTAAAGTTTATCTAACCTGCTTTATATAAAGTGACAAAGATGAGAAATTATTTGTGGTATTAAAAACAGAGTTCTATTTCCCCAAAAAATATATTTCTTATCTGGTTAGAAGAACAATCATACATGCATGAGCTTGTCTAATATCAGTGCTGTCATTGCATTGACTGAAAAATAGGAAAATAGAGACTAAAAGTAAGAGCTATAACATTTGCTCAAACAAGTAAACAACTTGTTTGTTTAAATGTGAAATTGTGTGTGCAGTTCAGTGTTCCTTTACTTTACTTCATCTATTTGTCACATTTTCTTATGACCACACAGCCACACATACATATGCATGACTCCACACAATTTTCCTTTGTACTCGCACAGTTGTGTAACTCTGGTGGGGTGTTCTGGGTTCTGGTTCCACCTGCGTTTGTGGACTTAAGAAGTTCCATGTGTTTGCGTCGAGCGTTTGTTGTCTGTGAGCTCACGTCGCAATGTGTTCCCACTGAATCATTTATGAGTCTGTAATGTGAACGCCAGCCTTCTCCGTCCTCCCTCCGCCGTCTGTCATCAGTTAGACTCAAATCTTTTTCTGCAGAGAACATACGAGTCGGGTTCGAGAAGTGGCAAGAGGTTCTAGAACGCCGTCAAACTTAGTTTCTCTTGTGAGTCAATGTTAGATTGTCCTGTACTTTCTGATTCCCTTTCATAGACAATGATGATGATCATCAGCCACTCACCTGGTCCTTTACTAGCACTTGTTGTCTTGTTCATCAACAGTGTTGTAACAACACCATTGCTTTATTCTTGGAAGCTGTTAGGGACATTTTTTTGCCCATTGAACACATTTTAGTGACAAAAACATCTTGTTTCCTACTAACTTTCTGACTTGAGCAGGTTTTGTTCTCTGTATTATACAGTTTTAAATTAAAATATGTTGCAGAAAAACATAGTAAAATTGAATCAGACCAACAATTATTCAAAAGCTTTCCAATAACAGTTACACTGACGTTTAAAGAGAGGAATGTATGGGCGTGTTTGGTGAATAAGAACAAACACTGAGATAATAAGGATCGATTGAGTCTAGTAGAATAAAAAGACAATCTCAAAATCAAACTCATCTTTCCTGTTACACTTTTTTTATGCATTTTTGGTTGGACCGCAACTGAAACTGTTAGTACCCTAGTGACCCCCCCCCACCGCTATAGATGTATTATTGCCTTCAATTGTTTTTACAAATCTCTTACTCAAAGATTTAAAGTTTTGTTTTCTGCAGCATCCTTGAATCTATTATCACCAACCAAAAAACAACATTTAAGTGAAAATAAAACGCGATAATATAAAATGTTTGTTCAACACCTAAGTAAAGAAAACTTTATGGGATTTTCCTGGTGATTTATTGCAGCGTAAAGTAGTTATCTGGGTGTTTTTGGAGAAATGTACAAGTTCCCATTTATTACAACTGATGAAACATGTCTTCAATTTTGACGATTTGAACTTTGTTTTTAAGCATCTGTTAGACCAAACTATTTTTCATTTAACAATTGTTTTTGTCTTTATTTTAACTAACTCAATTCATTAAATTAACGAGATGGATTAAACTATTGATAAGACTGCCATGTGTTTTGATACTCAATAAAATATATGCCATATATCATCAAACACAGATGTTTCTTGAAGGAGTCAGTAGATCATCAAACACAGATGTTTCTTGAAGGAGTCAGTAGATCATCAAACACAGATGTTTCTTGAAGGAGTCAGTAGATCATCAAACACAGATGTTTCTTGAAGGAGTCAGTAGATCATCAAACACAGATGTTTCTTGAAGGAGTCAGTAGATCATCAAACACAGATGTATCTTGAAGGAGTCAGTAGATCATCAAACACACATGTTTCTTGAAGGAGTCAGTAGATCATCAAACACAGATGTTTCTTGAAGGAGTCAGTAGATCATCAAACACAGATGTTTCTTGAAGGAGTCAGTAGATCATCAAACACAGATGTTTCTTGAAGGAGTCAGTAGATCATCAAACACAGATGTTTCTTGAAGGAGTCAGTAGATCATCAAACACAGATGTTTCTTGAAGGAGTCAGTAGATCATCAAACACAGATGTTTCTTGAAGGAGTCAGTAGATCATCAAACACAGATGTTTCTTGAAGGAGTCAGTAGATCATCAAACACAGATGTTTCTTGAAGGAGTCAGTAGATCATCAAACACAGATGTTTCTTGAAGGAGTCAGTAGATCATCAAACACAGATGTTTCTTGAAGGAGTCAGTAGATCATCAAACACAGATGTTTCTTGAAGGAGTCAGTAGATCATCAAACACAGATGTTTCTTGAAGGAGTCAGTAGATCATCAACAAACTGTTGCAATAGTGTAAACGAGAAGAAACAAACACATGGATTATAAGATCCAGATCATGTTGTGAAAACATTTTCCTAAGTTTAGAGATTTTTCTCAGTTGAAGGAAACAGTTTCTGGTCAGTGTGTGTGATATTTACCAGTATTTCACTGATATCCTGTTGCTCAGAGGTTTCCAGTGTCAACAAGCATAAGTGTTGGACGATGAATGTTGAGTTGAAGTGTTCCTGGCACTTAGACTAGTTGTATGTTCTGATTATTATAATTACTAAGAAACCTAACATGTAATAATCTGGAGAGAGAAGACGTGTATGAAAGCTGCTGTAAGTGTTGTAGTGGTTTGCGTTCAGGTCGTGTCAGGCTGGAACTGTTCGTCTGGACTTTAAATCCTGACGTCACATCTTCAACAGCACAGCCCAGGTTTACATTCCTCACCTTCCTTCTAATGCTTGAGTCCTCGTTCTGACCTCATGCACGTATTTCATGCCACCGTGTTTATGGCTGATGTACGAGTACTGTGTGTCCAGCTTCACTGGAATATTCTCATCGTATGTGTTGTTTTGATGATATATTTTTATTTCAGACCTGAAACTAAACAATTATTCCTTTAAAGTAAGTCGTTCAAACATCATCTTATTACCACCATTCTCATCTTTGCTACAACTGTAGTTACTGAACTACGATATAATACGTAATTTATTTCACAAGCTTTGAATCCTGCGGTTTATACACTGATGAGGATCATCTATAAATGTTTACGGGTAAAAGGTCTCCAGGAGGAACAAGATGGAAGATGGAAGAAGATACAAATGTGCGAAGGTAGACAATAGTATCATTTTGTTTTTATCCTGCCGTGTTACTGCTGTGTTACATTCCGTTTAGATTGTTTCGATTTATCTATAAAAATGCGTTGGTGTGGCTTATAATCTATAGTTCTGGGTTTTTACTGTGTTTCAAATTTTGATGTCATTTGATACAATATACTTTAGATACAATAATGTACATAACTTGTTTTATTTGAAAAAAATGTTAAATAAGAGATCTTTTGATACTTGGTCGTTTCTGTGGATCTCTTTCACTGATCGTATTTTCAACGGTGTGTTAGTGTATTAATGTAATGGTTTCGACTGCATATTTTGGTGAACTGCAGAAATGTAATATCCTTGTATGACACATTAACGTAATAACACAACAACACACACAATGAGTTATTGAAGAAGTTTTGGTTGATTTCATTATAGTAGGAATCATGAGTTTGAGATTAATATTTTCCATTGGTAGTTGACTTTTATGTACTTTTCTTACACTAGTATAATAAACTGATATAATTGAACTGCGTTTTTTCAGTTTACTGAATTTAGGGACAACAAATTGATTAACAACAAATGTGCAAACTCCATTCACAGACTTGCCCTGAACATTCCCAAACTAGAACGAAGATGTTATTGTTCGATCTGGTCCTGGTCTGTTTCCAATGAAGATTGAGTGACCTTATGAGATTCCATTGTATCTATAAAAAACAAACATGAATCAGTCATAAAACAACCAATGGGCAGCTTGGATTGTCATAAGGTCTACATTTTAAGATGGAATTGTAAAAAAAAGTTAGTCCGGTTGTCAATTAAAATGGCTGTTTTAGTTTGAAGTTGAAGTGCTGTCGCCCTGGTTATTAAATTCTGAATTAAAAGTGATATTATGTCTGCGATATTTGTTGTTCTTGTGTAAATTTGCTTTACTCTTGAGCTTTACGTGTGAGTTCGCTGAAGGATTTTCACAAGTTCTATATATTCTGAACGCACGCATTGGTGTTTGCTGTGAAATGAGATCAGTAACAATGAAGTGTGTTTCCGTCACGTGTCGACATCAGACTGCGCACACAAACACACAAACGATCGCACACAGTTGAACACCTTACAAGAGCTAATGAGAGGCGTGTCTGGCGTCCAGTGGGTTTGGGAATTCAGACTTCCTGTGAACACATCGCGTGGATCGTTAATCATCGGAGGAACATGTGGAACAGCAGACGTGGAACATGAAGAAAGCTTTTAGCACAAATGTATTTCATGAAACTATAGCAGCTTAATCCCACGTTAAGGCTTTTTTTCCTAAAACCTTTTTTTGTTAAACGTTGTAAAAAGATCAATCTAGAAACCAACTTAAAAAGAAATTAATAATTGCAAATAACAATAAAGATGTTCAAGCAAATATGTTCATATGGAAACAGATGTTAAATAACAACAAGGATTTCTTTAATATTTGATTAAAATATAATAATATTTAAAATAATATTTACTGGCTCAAACAATCATCGTTTAAAACTTGTTATACAGAGAATAAATAGATCAAACAGATCTGTCGAGATGTTTTTCTTTTTAATTCTTGTTGTTGTTGGTGTTATTATCTAGTGTAGACGTGTCATAACACTGTTATTCGTTATTCTTTGTGTGAGCGACTCACACTCTGACAGTTTCACGGTTTAATCTCCACGTTGTCGTCCTGATCCGTCCGTATCAGTTATAAAAGTCGTCAGCTCTCTAATCTAATCTAATCTAGAATAATCTAATCTAATCTAAATGTATCTAATCTAATCATAACAGTTCAGAAAAAAATATTTTTCTTGTCAGGCGTGAAAAACACTAATGTGTACATTTGTTCTGCAAACCTGAGCAAGAAACCATCATTTTGAGAAACGTTCCTTGGATAAATCTTCTTCGGTAACTCTTTAAATCTGTCATAAACTTGAGGAAGTCAATATATTTACCCTTTACTCTGAAAGTTCAAACTTTGATCCTTCTTTGAATCTCTGAAACACAAACACATGTCCAAGCTTTGTTTGGTCTTAATCACATTTTCCCATCGCTCTGAGAAAAGACAGACACATGAAAACTGAGTTCATGATGCATCGCTTCGGCTCGAAGACTTTTTAAAAGCAATTTATTGAAGGATTTTATTTTCTCTCAAGTTTAATTAAAAATACACAAATGTTTTTCCAGTTGAAAATATTAATTTGTTAATTTGTTAATTTTCCTATAACATTCTCTTATTTCTCTACCTGATTTATTTTAACACATTTGGTGTGATTTTAAACATGGTGTGTTGTGTGTGTAGATACAGTCACTTCTGAGCATGACCTGTAGAAATGACTTTTCACTTTCATTAGACTTTTCCACGAGCTTCACCACATTCTCTCACGGGAAGTCTGACTTTTTCAAACAGTACTTTGGTTATTTGGAAGATTTCTTTCCTGGACTCTATGTTTGCAACAAACGGCTTGTGTTGTGTAGTTTTGAGTGAAGCTCGTATCTGACTATATTTATTAACAACACACAGTAGAAGTGTCAGTGACGGCTGTGACTCACACAGTTATGTATTGATTCTGGATTGTGATTTGTGTTTCTTGGAGAATATTCTCTATGAGCCCTAAATCCTACATGTCATGATGTCATTTACTAATTGTTAATCGGAATTAACATTGTCAATAATGTGTTGGTTTAATGGTTAGCTCACATCTGTGTGTGTGTGTGTGTGTGTGTGTGTGTGTGTGTGCGTCACTTTTCTCTCCACACATCATGACGTTTGCCAACACCATAATCTGTAAATATATTTCTGTCACTCAAATAACAAGCTTCAAATCTTCATTTTCCACGATAAAATGTAGAGAAGTTCTGAAAGATTTTAAAAATAATATTCACCCAAACCGACTTTGTTCTGTCAGTATTATTTTGTGAAATAGTTGTGCACGACACACTGTGTGTGACACTGAGAGATGGAATTTCTGCCGAGTGATAGCGATGGAAAAATTAAAAAAAGTCTTTATGTTCAAATAAAGACTTTCATTCACCAAAATCAGCCATTGGTTCTTAACCTTTTCTGTGAAGTATCAGTTTGAACATCGTTTTTTTGGGCATAAATGATGGTTGTCAGAGATGAAGAACGTAAGCAGTACAAGTACATATAAGAAAGGACAAGTATATACGTATAAGTTTGAAATCACGAGCCAAAATCCTTAAGCCATTAAGTTGTGTTTAAACAGTAGTTATACAGTATTTACCAATTTTAATATGAATTATTAGTAGTTATTATTTATTCTCTGTACCACAGTTGACATCAATCATCTCTTTGATTTATCTTAAGACAGGCGTCTTTATAGGCCACCGTACAACACAAATGTACTTTGATTCTGAGACGACCGTCCAACATAAAACTTGAGCGACAACTGTCTTGAGTTTGACACGTGTGTTGAAGGTTCGTCCAACATTTACATCCCATAGATTTGTCGACAGTAATGTAAGATAAGTCCTCATCTCACCTGCCTGGAGATAATTCAAATCAGGAAGAAGTTGAAGAGAATATTTTGCTTTTAAGGTTGAATTAATTCAACCTTTTGAAATCAAAACAAGGTCTGACTCTGCAGCTCAGCGTTTTACAGCCTCTCGCTTTTCAAGCTGCTTGAAAGAAACATGAAAGCCTCCAACACGCCTCAGAACCTCCTGAGACGGTGAAGGATGTGGTGAGAGTCGGTCGCAGTGAAACGACTCCGTCAAAGGTTCGCGATCGAGTCTGTGAATCTGTGCCGGAACCGAGAAGGAGTTGAAGAATCATGGAACCGCTGAAGCTTCACACCGACACTCGTGGTCACTCGTGCTCGATGTTGCATCACTGTGCGGGTCCAGAAGGCCAGAAACGGGTCGTCTTCCCTTCAGGCTCGTGCTAAGCTCTGGTATTATTTATTGATCTGGTGACCCACTTTACCAGGAGGATATCGTTACCACTTTCCAGTAATGAAGAAGTCGCGCCGGCTGTTCTCTTTTCCCGTCGCTCGTACAGAAAGAGTTCTTCACGGCCATTTCACCAAAGAACCCCCGGGTCGACCGGGTTCCTGTTTAGGTTGAATTAGGATGTAGAGCTGATTGTTCCTCTCGTGTATCGCGGGGTTTACGGTCTGAATGAAAATAAATCTGCATTGAATTTTTCATTGTTCAAATACACGTTCTGTTCATGATCTGCTCTTTATAAACCTTTACAAACATCTCTCTGTCACACTTTGATACTCTTACAATAACCTACATTTAAAAAACATTGAATTATTAATATGTACAACAAGGTTTAAACTGACAACATTTATTTAAAACATTTATTTTGAACTTGACGACTAAACACTGGATATAAGCTGCCGCTCAACAACCTTGTCCGGAACAGCTCCCATGATGCTTTGCAACATAGACATAAACATTTTATACGGTATAGTAGCGACCAGTCAGCCGTCACTGAATAGATCACTGGGTAGAAAAAAGAGTCTTCACTGAATGATATAGAGAATATTTCGTATCTGGATATTTCTACCAGATATCTCAATATCGATACAATGTGACTCAAGTGAAAACCAAATATTTATTAGAAAAATAAAATGATTATAATACATGTAAAAAGTGCTGCTTGAATCTTGAATTTGAATTCCTAAAATGTTCAACTCCGTACCAATACTGTTACTCGTTACCACAAGGATAAGAAAAAAGAATATTTTGTATGAATAAACACCAACAATATAACCTTTCTTACAACCTTTAATAGTTAATAGAACCACACCTTAATTATTTCAACTAAAAAACAGTTAGCGGTGGGTGGTATCAATACTTTTTAAATCATATCCAGAAACAAAATTTTTCTATCGATACTTTTATTAGGTACCAACCCTAGTAGAAAGGCATCATGGAAGTTCCTTTTTTAGTTGTATCAATAAGTAAGGTGGGTTTGGTAATGAGTGCCTCCCACATAGTTCTGTGGTTAAAGTTTATCTGCTGTTCAAATAAATTGTTTTTGTACCAATGTGAACAAACACAAGCTTTATTACAATATAATTACAGTTTATATTGTTGGGGTTTTGTTACGATGAACTGACCCCTGACCCCAGATCGATACATGGTGGTGATAAAGAAGGACAGACACAGGAATCAGTTTAATAGAAAATGCTTGTTTAGTGAAATATGCAAAAATCAGAGACACAACTTACATGATCATGGGCTCTTAGCAAAACAGATATCAATCACAGAGACGTCTTTAAGTGCCGAGCACTGATTTCTAACGAAATGGCGAATCTTTTATAGTATGATTATTCAGGTAAACTCTTCTAGTCATTTGTGCATGTATGGTTGTTCAGATACTTTAAACACTTGTCTTCTAAGATGGCCGTTCGGCGTGGTGTTTTTTTGGGAAGTTACCGCAGTCTGATGTCGTCTAGAGAGAATCTGTTCATCAGTCGACTTACGCAGATGTCTGTCCTTGTCCTTGACTAGCTGACACCACCGAGAGATTGTTGTGTATCTCTCAGTGTGAGTGTATGTTTTTACCTGAAGAACAGCTGCGCACATGGATTTTAATGCAAAGCAATGATTATTTAATATGAATTAAATATGAAAGATTATCAGTTAATCAAGTGATTATGTGAAATGTGTGTTAAATCTAGATGATCGATTACAGTAAAGTTGGATTCTGAAGTTGGAATCAAGTACACTCGTCGTATCCTTACAATATCGTGTGAGAAATATCAAAATAAACTAACTCTCTAGTTTAAAATGTATCAAGTAAAGAAGTAAAAAACAGGTGATTCTAATATTCGTGGCCCTCGACTCACCCTTGGTATGTATTGAGTTGGTTTGTAGTCGCATCTTCAGAGACCGTGTGACCCTGAAGTTCCTGAGCTTGTATCTCTGCAGATCAGAGGATCTCAGCAGCTCCTCGCTTCAAGACCTGTTCCTGCATTTGTTTGCCATGTGGTTTCTGGTCTACAGGTGTGTGTGTGTGTGTGTGTGTGTGTGTGTGGGGCTGTGTGTGTGTGTGTGTGAGTGTGTGTGTGTGTGTGTGTGTGTGTGTGTGTGTGTGTGTGTGTGTGTGTGTGAGAGTGTGCGTGTGCGTGTGCGTGTGCGTGTGCGTGTGCGTGTGCGTGTGCGTGTGCGTGTGCGTGTGCGTGTGCGTGTGCGAGTGCGAGTGCGAGTGCGTGTGCGTGTGTGTGTGTGTGTGCGCGTCCTTGGAGTTCTGCTTCTTTGAAAGTGTGAAGCTGTTGAAATCCCTGACCCTGGCTGACCAGGTCTCAGGATCAATTGTTGTAGGACTGTGTGTGTGTGTGTGTGTGTGCTTGTGTGTGTGTGTGTGTTTATGTGTGTGTGTGTGTAGCTAAGCAGCTAGTCGTGTCGAGGTCGAGGCTGTTAACTCACGCAGAATGTTGACATTTTTATATTGAAAGAATATTAAACTCTTTGTTCATTCATTTTTATTCGATTAAAAAAAACCCAGCTATTTAAATCATTATTTATACAAATTAATGAATTAAATTGTTCGATAAAAACAAATTCAAGCTTTAAATATAGAAACGATTGAATCCAATTGTTAATGAAAATAAATGAATTTCAACATTTCAATGAAGAATTCAAACGTTTCAGTTCGTTCTTAGAAAAGATCATTATTATAAATAAAACTGACCCAGAATTGCAAGAATTTGCTTCTTAAAATGAGATTGATGTACATTTTAGTATACGTTCTATAATGACTTTAATTATTATTTAATATTAATAGTGATTTGTTTTTGTCAAAGCGGTGAATTTAAGAGGCTTTTTTGTTTTAAAATCATATATTTTCATTCATAATAATTATATGTAAATAAACTTTATATTCTTTGTGTTCCAGGGGTTTGACTTCAGCCAGAGACGGACACATGAAGAATGAGGGGGTGGAGCTGAGGCTCAGCTGACCCTTGCCCTTCCTCCTCCTCCGCCAACGCCTCACCCTTCTCCCCCTCAGACCCTTTGATTGACATCTTCGCTCCATCACCGTCCGACAGGGTCCGACCCGGTCGAGCTCCCCCCCCTCGCCACCATCAGCAGTGCCCGATGTTTTCACCCGAGCAGGAAAACATCTCCACCTCCTCGTCCACCAAAGTGCCAGTGAAGTATGGAGAGCTCATCGTGCTGGGGTGAGAAGAACCGAAACATCAAACATTTTACCCTTGAATTAAATGTTAATAAAAGTGTATTATGGTTTAAATACGATGTTGAATCAACTGGGATGTAAGAAAAAAATGTGGATTTTATTTTTAAATACCACATCAATATTCACTGTATCTATTATTTATTAAATTATTTTTCATATATTTATTTAGAAACAATTATGTCAGGGGGGAGGGGGTTTAAATGTTATTTATTTCTGATGACAGTTCTTTAATGGCAGATAAAAAAATGAAATAATTTAAAATATGTTCACAAATAACATTGAAATATTTATGGCGTTTGTTCATTTTTTGTTGTACTAAAACTTCCGGCCACTAGATGGCAGCAGTCATTTCGTCCTTCGCAGTTAAAGCAACAATTAAGTACTGTGAAATCCTGACAATGACTCAGGACGAGAGGATACAGTGACATCAGCTGCTTTTAAATCTGATGTTTGGACATATTTTGGTTTGAAAACAAAGGAAAGCAGTTACGACTTCGTCAAGAGTCATGTGGTCTGTAAATACTACAACACCAGAGTCAAGTACTGGACAATACTACACATATATACTTGTTACTACACTATCACAACACCAGAGTCAAGTACTGGACAATACTACACATATATACTTGTTACTACACTATCACAACACCAGAGTCAAGTACTGGACAATACTACACATATATACTTGTTACTACACTATCACAACATCAGAGTCAAGTACTGGACAATACTACACATATATACTTGTTACTACACTATCACAACACCAGAGTCAAGTACTGGACAATACTACACATATATACTTGTTACTACACTATCACAACACCAGAGTCAAGTACTGGATAATACTACACATATATACTTGTTACTACACTATCACAACACCAGAGTCAAGTACTGGACAATACTACACATATATACTTGTTACTACACTATCATAACACCAGAGTCAAGTACTCCACAATACTACACATATATACTTGTTACTACACTATCACAACACCAGAGTCAAGTACTCCACAATACTACACATATATACTTGTTACTACACTATCACAACACCAGAGTCAAGTACTCCACAATACTACACATATATACTTGTTACTACACTATCACAACACCAGAGTCAAGTACTCCACAATACTACACATATATACTTGTTACTACACTATCACTATATATCGTATCACAGTTCTCTCTGTTCTTAACTTAAACCCCAGCGTTTAACGTTTAGATTTCTGGATCGAGCTTCAGAAATGAATAATTTCCTCTTTTTTAAAACCTGTTAAAGCTCAAAGTGTTTCAAGTATGTTGTTATGGTGGTAATGGTTGTTGATCAATGATGTTTAAGGCCTGATGGTGCAAAGATCTAATCGTACATTTGAGAGTCTTTCTACGTCTGAAATCTGGGCGAACAAGAGGTTACAAGAGTGCTCTGTTTATCCAAGTTCTGTGGAGCTGGTTGTGAAAACAAGATTAAATCTCCAGGCAACAGCAAAAGTGCTTCCAGTGAATGGACACAATTATCCAGTGAGCAGCTTATATAGTTTGACACGTTGAAGATGTAGATATCAGTAGATTTTAGTTCCTCGAGCCTCGAGCTTCATTCTGTGATTGTTTTGATCTCACAGCTGTAGACAAAGACACCACACCCTTCTTCCCAATGTTGACAAAGAACTTCCCATATCTGTTCATCTCCTGTTGGTTCCCCCGAGGCCCGGCCCACTCCGGTCCAGGCCCGTCCGCGGAAAAAAACAGAAAGCTGGTGCTCACTTCCTGGTGTCTGTGCAGGAGAACCTACGAGAGTCCGTGCGGCAGTAAAAGTGTCGCACACACACACACACACACACACGCACACACACACACACATGCACACACACACACACACACACACACACACACACACACACACACACACACACACACACACACACACACACACACACACACACACACACACACACACACACACACTGACTCACAGGTTGTTGTCCAGAGTTGTCGGGAGGATGAATGTGGAAATTTTCCCTGCTGGAAAAAGTACAGCAATAAATGCAGTTTGTCTTAACAAGGGAGCAGGTTTTCCGCTTCGCTCGGCTCTTTCCACACAACATTCTGGGTCATGGCTCCGTTTCTGAAACCGACATATGGGTTTTTATGCAGCGGCCAAGTGGACTCACGCTGAGCTGCGGAGAAGAGAACCCTGATGATCTTTGACCTCTGACCCGCCCTGACCCAACACACTCATCAGTGGATCTACTGACTTCTGTGTCTTATTTCAATACGTTCTTTCCTGTCGTCCTGGGAATAACATTCACTAAAAGCTTCTTACCTTGAAACTAAATCCTCTTATTTCAACCACTAAATGTCCTTAAATCCTGGCTGACCCATGGATTGTGTAGCAGCTGCTGGACATTCCCAACAAAACACCAGATATACTCGAGACCCAGTGAGTTGTGTAATATTTTCACAAAATGACTTGATAACAAAACTGTTTAAATTGCTGCAGCGATCTGAACCTAAACAAGTACAATATAAACCTGTTGGATACGAAGAGAAGTAAACTGAAAAAATAACACTAAGATAAAATATGATGAACCTTATATTATAACCTATATATGGATTTATTATATTTATGTATTTATTATATATATATTTTTAATTTATTATATATATTTATGTACTGTATGTATTATATTTACGTATTTATTATATATATATATAGTTATTTATTTATGTGTTTATTTATTATATTTATGTATTATATTTATGTATTTATTTATTGTATGTATGTATTTCTTAATTATAGTTATGTATTCATAATATTCGTGTTTTTAATATATTAGTGTATTTATAATATTTATGTATTGATTTATTCTATTTTTTTATATATTTATTTATTATATTTATTTGTTATATTTATGTATGTTTTTTACCATTAAGATAAAATATGATGAACCTTATATAATTATATATTATCACAGCAGTAAGTAAACTCATGAAATTAAAAAAGTATTGAGTATTACTAACAAGGACTGTTGAACAAAAACTAGTATTTTTCGTTAGTTTTTTTCTTTAACAACAACCATTGTATTTAAAAATAAAATGGTTTAAATGTTGGGGAAAAAAAACAAACTCATCCCTGAAAACAAATTTCCAATAAAAAAACAATACTTTTAAAACTTCACCAAGAGAGGAACTTGATGATACTGGAAGGTAGAGCTGCACGGTATTGGAAATAAGTGCAATATTCAGTATTGGTGTCTTGAATTGTGATATCGATATAAATGCGATATTTTTTTCTTTCACCTAAAAATGTAGGCGTGCGCAGCCGTGAGTACTGTAGTGAAGGTCCGGGGGTTTAGAGAAGGAAAACGAAGCAACATTTACGTTGATTTACACTCTTCGGTGCCGACATGATCGGAGAAAAATATCACGTCGCCATAGCAACCGAGCCTAACAAGCTGCACAGTTCACAGACGGACGGAGACGTAAACGACAACGAGACATAGAAGTACAAATTGACAACTTTACAGAACGTGACACTGATTGTTCAGAGTGAGTATAAAAAAAAACGCTTGATTTATTTATTAAAAAATGATAAATGATCAAATGTTTTCCATATGCATATCACACGTGACAATATCATGATATCGATATTTTTCCGACATATCGTGCAGCCCTACTGGAAGGTCTGATTTGGAAGAGGAAGAAAGGATTGCAAGAATGAAAGGCAAAACTGAAAAACACAAGCTAATCTCCATAACGGTTAAAAAATGTAACCAGACGAGAGTTTAACGTTGATCGAGATTATTCCTGTAAATCTGTGGTGAGAAGGAAGTGACTTTGAAAAAGTCATTCCTGGAAAAAAACAACTTAATCAGCACCAAATCCACGTTTTAATTTCTTAACGCACTGGACAAATGTTCTTGTTGAATGTACTTTGGATTTTTGTTTTATTTCACTGTGAATTTGGGGCCAATTGAGTCTAATTTTATTGAAACCATCTGTTCAAATATATAATCAAAGTTTAATGAAACGTTTGAAGAACTCCTGCAGTGAAGTGAAGCAGCAGTTGATAAAAGAGTTAACACAGCAGTTTAAGAAAGTGTTGAAACATGTGTGTCAGTGTTCTTCACCTGCTTCCTTCATAACTCTGTATTACATTCGTTCCTCACTGCGACGTGTGATGAATGAGATCCCGAGGTGTTTCCATGGTGACCAGTAAATATTAACGTTGCCTAACAAGTTTGGGTTGAGCAGAACAAAAACAATCCTCGTCTTTGTGATCCTGTGACTTCAAACTGAGATTTCAACAAGAACCAGCTGCTTGAACCAGTTTATGACACGACTGTTGTTTTGTTGATCTATTGATCGTTGGTTGATGTTGTGTTTCTGCAGGTGATGTTGACGAGTGTTTGCTAACGTAGCACAAGCGCAGAAACAAAGACCCGTTCAGTCCTTTATTGTGATTGCGAAAAGTAAAAGGAGATTAAAAATGTGTCAAACATTTGCTGCAAAATTAGAAAATAATTATTATCAAACTGCACGTGAAGGTGATAAAAATCAATAATAAAATAGATAATAAACAACTACACAATCCAGTACCACAGTAACACAAACACAAATCACCCTTCATTCTGTCTTATTATTATTATTATTATTATTGTTATTCATATTGTTATTATTATAATGATTTTTGTTATTCTTATTCTTATTGTTGTTATTTTTATAATTATTATTATTATTATTGTTGTTGTTGTTGTTATTATTGTTATTCTAATTATTGTTATTGTTGTTGTTATTATTGTTATTCTAATTATTGTTATTGTTGTTATTATTATTGTTATTGTTGTGGTTGTTCCTGTTAAAGTCGTGGTAATGATATGATCATAATGTAGTTTTACTTATATATCGGCTGGTATTTTTAATTTGTTATTTTTTTACAAAAATGTATTAAAGTCGTGCGAAGGGACAACATTTTTATATTAGGTTACAAATAAAACAAAATAAACACATTTAGAAAAATGTTTAAAATAATTATATCTAATAAAAAGCATCAGAAATCAATACAAAATACAAATTGAATCTTTCAGAAGATAAATTATTGATTTAAATTATTGCAAGAATAAATTCAATATCAAAGAAAAATCAATTTCAACATTTGTTAAATTCTACCATATAATATAGTGATGTCAATAATATGCTTCTTTATCAATTACACATTTAAAATGCATCTTTTTTTTAAATCACAATTTCTGAAAAAAGCATTTTTTGATTCAATTCCTTTCCGTCCCTAACAAACCTGGATCAGCGACTAAAGATGTCAGCGACTCA